>NC_056729.1:120747246-120794746 GCF_019279795.1 Protopterus annectens
ATATATATATATATATATATATATATATATATATATGTATATATATATACATACACACACATACACACGCGCGCACGTGTGTGTTTGTTGTGTGTTTGTGTGTGTGTGTGTGTGTGTGTGTGTGTGTGTGTGTGTGTGTGTGTGTGTGTGTGTGTGTATTGCACTAGTGAAAGCCTTTTTTTTCCCAGCATTTAGTTAAGGCTGAATTCTGAAATAATTCTCCTTCTGTTTCTGGTAAACTCTGTTTCACTTTAGTTACTGATAATTTCCTAAGCTGAAGAAATTACCTCAACCCCAGTGACACTTTAAATATCAAACTAAATGCCTTCTTATCTGGGATTTCAATTATTCAAGCACTGATTGGCACACCTTCACCTCGAAAATAGTTAAGCTCACTTTTTCACAGACTTTATTAATAGCAATGCATTGCAGCACATTGAAAAACAATCCACTAGAGACTCTAATATCCTTGATCTGGCCCTTACCAGGATCTTCTCATCCCTGATTAAATCTGATCATGATTCAGTCATCTTTTCTTTCAATTCTAGTGGTACCAGCCTACCACCAAATGAGACCATCTTTAGGGACTTCTCTACTGCAAATCTACTTGAGCATGTAGAAAACCTATTAAAAATTCCCATTATTCCTATGCAAATAGACTCATCTAAGGGGATTCTGCATTCACCTCTGACATTTAGCAGTAGTACCTAAACAATCACACAAATATGTCAGTACTCATGCACCCAAAATATAATAGTACATTTAGCAAAGAACCTCTCTGGTAGAACTTAATCCCCATCTTACTACCTCGACACTACACTAATACATGTCAGCAAAGAACTTAAAAAAAGCATTAGAAAATGTAAAGCAAAGTATGAATTGAAGTTTGCAGTAGATTCCAAAGGAAACTACAAAAGTTTCTTTAGATTTGTGATAAAATTAAGGAATAATGTCCAATAATGTACAGAGCTCATCCATAATAATATCACCCCTTCTTATCCCAAGGAAATAGCTAATTTATTAGTAGATACACTTAATACTAACTTTAAGCCTTTTACCCAATTTTTTACCCACACTATCACTGAGAATTTACTTTCCCCTGGAATCACAATGGAATAAGCCTTACCATTCCTGTCAAGGGTTAAAAATAATACTTTCATGGGACTGGACAGCATACCAGACAGTATTCTCATCAGTGACAGCTATGCGCTATCTGAACCTTTACTTAAACTATTCAGTCTCAGCCTATCTATTGGGTTAGCTCCTGATGCCTGTAGAGAAACCACTGTGGCTCCCCTACACGAGACTGGCCCCTTTGCAGAAACAGGTAATTTATCTGAAAGCCATAGAGCATATCACAACAAAACTCAGTTATGCAGACATAGGCAATTAAAAGGTTCCCTACTCACATGTTGGCACTCGAAATGTCAAGTGTTCACAAGCCAAAAAAATGACTGAAAATACAGGAGAGGAGAGAATCTTGAGAATCACGCTTCTCCTTTAAACTTCGTTTTGCAGGGGTGGATAAGCCCCCCTGCACCCCCCTCCAAACTTATGCATACCAACTCCAAGATACTTTGGAGAAAAGGGAATATTCAGAGAAATGTCATCTCAGACTTAGACTGCAGAAGTCCATTCTTTTTGGCCATTCAGATTCTGTGTTCCAGGACTTGTTCTTGTGGGTTCCGACATTTCAAATGTCTAACCAAGTAAACCAGTCTGGATTTTTGAAGGATAGATCTTATGTCCTAAAACTAAGATTATTTGAAAAGATTACAAAGACTGTGGACCATGGTCATTCTATGCTTTTGACTTTCTCCAAGCTGGTATTATTGAAAAATTAGACAAACTTAACATAAGCCCATGCATTATTTACTGAATCCCAAGTTGTGAATGTTGCTGATTCCCTCACTGAATGTAACATTGCAACTTGTGACACTCCAGATGGATCAGTTCTGGGCCATCTTATGACTGGCATTTATTATATAGACAGCCAAGTCAATTTCCCAGAAGGGTGGTTACCAAATTAGCTTATGATCGCAAACTAGGCACTAGTATACTCATCAACTGATTCAAAACAGTTGTACCGAGGGCTGGAATATGCAGATATATAGTGTATCAAAAATAGTCTCAAATTAAAACTAAACAGTGCAACAGAAACAGCCTCATATGTTATAAATGATACTCTTCTTCAGTCAGATATGATCACAAGAGGCCTATGAACTTATCTAAATAATTCTCTCTAATTTGATCATTATGTTTTCCCCATAATCAGGAACTCCGTCAATCTGACCCACTAAATTTCCAAAAAAATATCTTCATGAATTAAAGAAGTCACCCTGCCACTGTATTCTCTCCATATCAGACCTATCATTGAATACAATATCCCCTTTGGTATATACAAATCCAAGCATATTGCTGAGGTGGAAAGGCCCCAGTTATTTCTAACCAAGAAAATTAAAAGTCTTGAATTTGTCTGCTACCCTGATTGATCAGTATGACTCTGCTTATATTTATTAGCCTACAGGTTGATGAAAGGTGACCTGTATCTCACTTTTTGAACTATAAAAGAATTGGTCCTAATATAGGTTCATAGGTAAGTACAAGGCTAGCTGTCCTTCTCCACCATTTTAAGCCAAGCAAGTTTCCTTTTTTGTGCTCAAAATAACCTATCCCATTTTGTTATACATTGGCCTTACCCGTCCCATGGTCGATAATTATATATTACCCCCAATGAGAATAACTGGGATCATACTACAGATAGTTTGAGGGATCCCATGCATGGGATAAAGCATTTAGAAGCTGCCTCTGTCCATTAGTAGTACAGGAGGCAGTTCTGAGACAGATTTTCTGTTTCCCATCTATAGATCTAAGTTGCACTTGAAAATGGACAGGGATGAGCTTTCTTTTATGTAGTTGCAAAAAATACCTGCCCTTTCAAACCATTCTGTAGATGTTATAGATCCCTAGACCAAATATTTCTGATGCCATTTGACTAGCTGATGTACAATAAACCCATCAGTAATAGGTCAGAGTACAACTTATATGCCAGGCACAAGTCACCTCTTAGCAGTCTGTTGGATACATAGTACGCCTCATGTAGGACATGTTGTTTAGGCCTTGTATCCTTTTATTAAGGTATCTCTGTGGGCATTCCAGTTGCTGAATGTATCTGGACAGATACATGTCAAAGGGGGCATTATGTTCAATGAGTGGCCTAATGAAGACTGGGTAAAGGGGTGGCAATAACAATTGGGTAAAGGGGGGTAGCAATAACAATACCTTTGTTTATAAGCAGTGCAATATAGCATTGTATTATATTATAATATATATTATAACAATATATACATGTTGGGCAAAAGGTAGGTATGTCCATAGACATTCCCAAATCCTGAACAACTAGGCCAACTCTTAGAGGCGTATTGTCAGTGTGGTAGTTCCCTGGGGTAGATGACGTCCCAAAGGATGTAATAATGTATCTTTTAGCATTTAGTTTCAATCCATGATTTTGGCGCCAGATATTTGTTTAAGACAAACCTTCTGCAGGATGGCAAAGTCATTCGGGTATTCAATGACTGCTACTAGTTTGCAGTCATCTGCAAACTAAGTCAGCCAGAGCCCTTTTGGTATTGGCTTTTACTTCAGAAAAGTAGATGCCAAACAGGAGAGGTCCCAAGAAAAAATCTTGGGCGACAGCACTAGTGACTGGCCTTTTTGTGGAGCTAACGTCTCATTCTGATTATCTGCATCCTGTGAGCTGGTTGGCAATCTAGAGGGTGGCATAGGGGTTTGCTCACATATTGTTTAGTGTCTCTACAATGCCTATAGTATACTATTCTATTTGACCTCCTATTTCTTTGCAAAACAGTTGCTCTACAAGAATGCACTAAGGGCCTAAATCTACAGCAACAAATAAACAAGACTTGCTAGAGGGACAAGTTCTTAACTCAATGTATTCCTAACCCACGGAATAAGTTTCTACTACAGATCAATTAAGGTGCTGTTTTGGCTACTTTTAAGGCTGGACTTGATGTCTGGATGGGCAGGCCCAAATTTAAACCAGAGTTATCCCATCCTTGTTGGATATCCTAGTCAGCTTGGAGGTGAGCACTATTAAGTGTTTGAAAAGAGAAGAAATAACTTTTAAGTTTGTCTTCTTAAAGGTGTATATGGCAAAACATCTTCTGGACCCTGTGATTCCTAGCATGTTCCTATGTTCACTGATTTTTCAGAGGAAGTGGATAACAAGAGTGAACATTTCTGATACTACCTGTTTTGCCAGTAGCATACAACTATTTATTCAGGCCAGCTGTGGCTACATGGCATTTCTTATAAAAAATACACTTTTTTGAAAGACAGAATTTTTTTCTGTTCACTTTTAAAGAACATCTTCTATTGGTTTAGTCACAAAATCTTTAACATTTGAAATAACTGTGGAGATGATGTTAGGACATGGCTTATTATAAACATTAAACGGTATGTGATATGAACATTTAATATTACAATGCTCTTTCACACATTTTATTTGACTGCTCTCTAAAATGTGTAAAGAACGCATTATTACAGTTTCGCTCCTTTTCTCTAACATAGTCCAATGTAGAGACTCAACTCTTTCCATTCTCATTCTCCCCAAATGCCTGCAAAGGATACACAGACAGTACTAGGCCACAGTACTGTAGTGTATTCTGAGTAAAAAACACAGCTGAAAGCAAAATAGGAACCTGCAGGTGTTCCGCACTCCCAGGCTGCATTATCAGCGACACAGAGAAAGAATAGCGCAGTATTTAAAAGCATGCTGCGGGGGCAGAATGTGTACGCAAAAAGGTATTGCTTTCATTCTAGAGAGCCATAGTCGAGCCACACCTTCAGTACTGCCTTCACGTCTGTAAAACATACAAGGAAGCAGAAATGTGGCTGTTTGAAGAAGTCCGGAGGAAAGTCACAAGAAGACTGCTCAAAATAAAAATAGGAAGAGGGGTATGACAAGAGACTGGAGGAACCAGAGTTCTCCTCACTACTCATGTGAACAGATAAGGGAGCATGGTATCTGTGCATGACATTCTGTCAAGGAAGATTGAAGTGATTGACCAGAATGACAGAAGGAAAAGGAGGTGTAATAAACAGGAGACTGCTGTGATCAAATTATTCTTGTACCTGTGACAGTACGTCTTTTGGGAGAGGATTGTAAAGTCATGGATTGGACTCATGCATTGGTAAGAGAAGAAGAAATATTCTATGGAAGTTTGTAGAGAAGTGACAGTCGGGGAAGAAACATGGTAGAAAGTAGGGTTAATAAGGATGTCTAATACTGAATTAGGCTAAAATGCAGATGCTATAAACATACTGTTACCTGTTGACATCAAGCAAATGTAACATAATCTAAATTTGTAATGACTAAAATACTGTGATAACAATGTAATGTTGTTTGCATGAGTTATGTGGCAAGGTCCTTTATGCTGATGGATAATTACTGAAAGTGCCATACAAAGTGGGTATTTTGATTATTAAACATTTTTTACAAATAAGAAAATATGATTTATTGGGCTTATTGGCAGTTTATAGAAAACTGTAGAATAGGTCTCTATCAGTTAATTGAACACACTATTCAGTGAACACCTCTTCGTCAAACCCAGTTAAATGAAACTTAAACCATCAAACAATTGGTTAAACAAGATACTTTCCCAGGGCAAGCAACCACTTGGCCATCCCAGTAACCGGAACAAAAACAGCACTATTTAAAACCCACCATGGTGGGGGTTGCACCCACCACCTCCACCCCCCTAATTAAATATACTGACTCCAGGATCATATTACAATGAGGAAAATGACAAATCCCTGATAATGGCCCCTGTTTTTTCCCCAGGGAAAACTTCAATAACACGATCGTTCAACAGAATAAGATTTTGTTTAAACTTGGTTCAACGAAGAGGTGTTCATGGAATAGTGCATTGGATTAATTGATAGGGACCCCTGTAGAACATATACGACCTTAAAGTAGAAATCTGTGACCGTCTCCTGTTCAACACTTCTCCTATGATTTTAAAAAATGAATCATGGCACTTTAAGTGCATTATTTAATTAACCATAATGCTAAATTCAGGATGCATTATTCAAGTACCTTGTGTTTCTCTTTATCCATCAGTGAGCATTACTTACCAAAAAAAGGCAGATCTGACCTTTTTAAAACTGTTTTGGTATTGATATTAACTTCTTTTGAATGCCAGTTCATTTTTGAGGCCACCTTCCATGCTGTCAGTGTCTGTAGTGAGCCACTAATTAATTAGATCTCTGTTCATTTTAAGTATAAAAACAACAAAGTACCAGCTGTTTCTGCAAAGTTCTAAATAAACACAAGGTATTTAACTGTCCTAACACATCTTTTGTTTTTGAACTATGGTTTCATGCAGACTGCAACAGTAGTAATCTAATTTATTTAGCTACATGTGATTTGTACCTGTTATTATGCAGGTAAGACCACCCAGAAATTGAAAGAACATATCAGTAAACATTTTTATGAGATACGTAAACAGAAGGAGAAAAATGCCTTAGCTAAACACATTATTATGTGGCAAGATCACCATTTCTCCTTTAGAGTGCTGCAGCCTGTGCATATTAGTATGGTGGGGGCACAGACAATCATTTAGAACAAGTAGAATTGAAGTGGATTCTAAGGCTACAGGCACACAGATGCCCAGGAATAAATAGTAATGTCAGTCTCAAATCTTTTTTAAAAGCATATAGATTAAAGAAATTTTATATACATCTCTACCTTTAACATAATTAAGCAATTTAATCCTATGGCTTGTTGATTGGTTATTGTATTGTATTTAAATGTCTAGTCTAATTTGTTTTTATAAGATCTGAAGAAGCATATTGTATACGCAAAAGCGCTTGTCTTATATACATTTTTTTGTTTTTATGGTGTATTTTATTAAAATACTTTTTACTGCCATGGTTGTCTTGCTGGTACTTTGTTGCTTTGCTGCTTGGATTTCCAGTTTGGACTCTTGGTATATCTTGGTGACTTCTTTTCTATTCATGTTAAGTATAGTTACAGTGGCATCCATAACTTTTTATAAAGGCATCAGTTAATCATTTCTTTATTCTTACATTTATGACCAATGTTGTTTGGTAATAAAAGGACTGTAAAACCCATGACTATAGTAACTTTAATGGATAAAAAAGACAGAAGCGCTTTCACACACAGGCCGTTTCCCAAGTATTAAGAATGTCATATATATATATATATATATATATATATAGCCAAACTGGAAACAAAGCTCTCTCCGGCCAAGATTGTGCTAGACAGTCAAGAGGAGAAGGTTAACACCTGCATTACACCTCAAGTAACTCATAGCCCTTCAAAACCCACACCGTCAACACCCACACATAGCAAAACTAAACCCACATATGCGGAGGCCCTTAACATTAACCTGCCCAAACAACAAGGACCTCCGAAGCTGAAACACAAACAAACACCAGTCGCAACCAAAGTGACACATAGCTCACAACACCAGTGTGCCACCCAACAACAGCCCCTAAGGCAAGATAATGTACCCAACACTTTAGTCATAGGTGACTCTATAGTCTGGCACACTGATGTCCCACTCACCAGGCAACAAGAAGAAAATTACAGTCAGCTGCCTGTCGGGTGCCAGGATCTGCCACATAACGCATGCACTGTTGTCACTCCACAACAAGTACAAATACGACTCTGTCATTGTCCATGCTGGAGTGAAGGACTTGAGACGTACCTCCCTGGACTACTTGAAAAGAGACATGGAAGAGCTCTTGGATCATGTGACCCAGGCAGGTATGACCCTAGCCCTGAGTAGCATCCTGCCTTTGCCCAGAATGATACCACAGTATAAGGACAAAATGATTGACTTCAACAATTGGCTAAGCTTCTGGAGTCATTCAAAGGGGATCCAGTATTTGTCTGCCTGGGAAGACATGATCGACAAACCACAATGCTTTGCCAGAGATGGTCTGCACCTGTCACCCCTGGGATTCAGGTTACTGGCTAAAGTTCTTGCCACCCCTATAGTGCCTTTTTTAGGCAAGGTTCAAAGGATAAAATCACCACTGTAACAGATACAAGCATGCAAAATCTGAAGGTAATGCTACTCAATGCTAGAAGTCTAAACCTCAAAATGCACTCTTTTGAGGCACTCCTAAAAATGGAGAACATTGATATCTGTGCAATAAATGAGAGCTGGATCAAGGCTCCTGAGAGCACCCCTGCAATACCAGGCTACAATTCTTACCACACTTTTGGCCACAAAACCAAGACCGAAACACTAAAGGTGGAGGAGTGTCCATATTCACCAAGGATATTCCGACCTCCAGGCTAGCTGCCCAACACAATGTATCTGAAATTCTCCAGGTGCAACTAACACTAGGTAAGACTGCAATCCAAATTGTAGCTTGCTACAGATCCCTCACCATGCCCCAAGATTCTCACTACACCTTTCTAAACATACCGGAAAATATTAAGCTGCAACCAAACACCCTAATACTGGGTGATTTCAACTACCCTGCCATTAACTGGGAAAAATACTCGGGTACCAACTCCTTTTCCCAACGGTTCTTGGAATTCATAAATTCCAACGCCCTGGATCAACTAATCCTTTGTCCCACCAGGGGCTCCAATATCCTAGACCTGGTCATTACCAACATGGGAGATAGATGCTCCACACCAGTGGTGACCCCCTCATTGGTCAGGTTTGACCATAAGCAAATCACCCTTAACATCCACATCCCACCCATAACCCCCAGTAAGGAAACCTCCTTAAAAACTTCTCGAAAGCCAACTTCATGCTACTGAAGTCAGAAGTGACAAACTTCACGACACCCACGCAGACGGGATCTGGAAGTTCAAATGCAGAATCCTACACTAAGGCACTGTATGAGCACATCCAATCGTGCCATCCCAAATAGAACCAAGATGCTCTTCTTCAAAAAAAGGAAGCCAATCTGGTGGTTCCGTGCTATAAACAAACTATACAACAGAAGGAAGAAACTGTTGCAGAGAAGAGGAAAATCACAGGATGCAAAAAACTCCCTCACCAGCCTCAGTAAGAAACTGAGATCCCTCATAAAATCCTCAAAAGGTAGTTATGAAAATAAAATTGCCAAAGATTCCAAAGACAACCACAAGGCATTCTATAATTATGTCAAGAATCTAAATGGCAATGCTCAGATCTGCTCTGAGCTACAACAGAATGGCATTAAATATACTAATCCAAAGGATATTGCCAATATCCTGGCAGATCAATTTAGTGCCAACTTCACCCCCTCTCACCCACTAAAGGGCACATCTCAATACCAAAAGATTGCCAAATTCTGGTAATTATGGCCACACAGGTAGAAACCGCACTCTCCAAAGCTAAGAATACAGCATCCATGTGATCAGATGACATCCCAGGCTGTGTACTACATGAACTACAAAATGAACTGGCACCTCACCTAAATGTCATGTTTAATCATAGCCTCACCTCAGGCTTCATGCCCACTGAGTGGCGCACAGCTACATTTATCCCGCTCCACAAGGGAGGATCCGCCTTGGATCCCGGGAACTACCATCCCATCAGTCTGACAAGCCTGATCTGCAAGAGCATGGAACGCATTATTATGGAACTTATAAACAAAGACATTGGCAACTTTCAAACACTGGACCACACCCAGTTTAGGTTTGTGAAGGACAGATCTTGTCTCCGGAATCTGATTGACTTCTTCAAATCAGTCTCCAGAGCTGTGGACAAGGGTAAGGCAGTCAACACAGCCTATCTGGACCTTGCCAAGGCCTTCAACACCATCCCCCACTCTGGAATCATAGATAAACTTACTAAGCTGGGCATAAGTCCCTACGTCACTTGATGGGTTGCCAACTGGCTTACTGATAGAACCCAGACTGTAAAAGTAGCCGATTCCAAATCCAGCTCCAGACAAGTGACAAGTGGAGTACCTCAGGGTTCAGTCCTGGGACCACTCTTGTTTGGCATCTACTTCTCTGAAGTACAGGCCAACACTAAGGGACTCTGGCTAGCAAAGTTCACAGATGACTGCAAACTGGGAGCCATTATTGAATACCCAAATTATGTGGATATTCTACAAAAGGGCCTTACAGAAACAGATGCCTGGTACCAGAGCCATGGGCTCAAGCTTAACGCCAAGAAATGTATAGTTATCCCCTTTGGAAAAAAAACGTGTACCCATAAATTACCACATAGGTGGCAGGACACTAAACATCGAAAGTGTGATGAGAGACTTAGGGACACAGGTGGACAGTGGTCTCACTTTCGATAACAACATTGCCACAACAGTCAGGAAATCCTTCTATGTGGCACACTTCATCACTAAGGGCTTTTCATCCAGAAAAAGGAGGTCATTGTCCAACTGTACTCATACCTCATTAGATCCATTATAGAGTATAATGCCCCATTTGGTATGTACCTCACAAGACATCTGCAACAGCTGGAAAGGCCACAGAAATACCTCACTAAAAGAATCACAGGCCTAAAGCAGATGCCATATGCTGACTGTCTAAAAATACTCCCGCTATACTCTGTGGCATATCGTCTATTCAGAGGCAGTCTCTGCTTAACATACAAGGCCATGTCAAACCCTGAGTTGTTGAACATGCTCCACTTAAAGAAATCCCAATCCCTCAGAGCCACACGCACCAGGGATCTAAACCTTGTCATCACAATGAACAAAACATGCTGGAGGGATAGGTTCCTGACCCAGAGACTACCATACTCTGGAATAGACTGCCCATACATGTCAAGCAGAGCACCTCATTGGCCCTCTTCAAAAGGAACTTTGATGATTGGATGGGAGATAGAAAATTCACCCCGGGGATTATGTCAATCGTCCTGCTAGACAGGGGTCCAGAGAAGTAAATATTGTGGGAAGAAATATCCAGGGAATTGTTATGGCTAGGCATGCATAGGCCCTAGGGCCGATAGCCTAGTACCAACCTATGAACCTATATATGTATATATATATATATATATATATATATATGTATGTATATATATATATATAAATATATATGTATGTATATATATATATATATATATATACATATATATATAAATATATATATATATATAGATATATATATATATATATATATATATATATATATATATATATATATATATATATATATATATATATATATATATATATATTAGATATAGATATAGATATATAGATAGATACTTAAATACTTAATTGCTAAAACACTCATATTTAACTAATAACTCAACATTAAATGTCTCAAAGTCCACCTCTTAAGGATGAGCTTATTAGACAGTGTATCATTAAGGCCATAGAACATTGTAGGATGTTAATTTCTTAGATGTTTAAGTGATTGTGTCATTTTTATCCCATAAAGTTACTATATTCATGGCTTTTGCAGTCCTTTGATATTTATTACTATTTTTTTAGTGGTTCTGCTTGATTTATGATCAATCATTCTGGTTTTCTGCTTGTAGATTTTACAGTGCTGTGCAGTGCTGTTGGAATGTATTGTAAGAATGCCATCTGTTTCACAGAGGTAAATACATACTGTCGCTGGGGTACATTCTGTGTGAAGTCTGCATGTCTGCATGTCCTGCCTGCATCCACATGGGTTTCCTCTGGGTGCTCTGGTATCACCCACATTCCAAAGATATGCATATGGAGCACTTCTCCCCAGGCTTCCATTGAAAATGGGCTCTGACCCAGTTGGACTTTCCTAGTAAATAAATAAATAAATAAATAAATAAATATAAGGACCATGGTATGCAAATATGCTAGTCCAGGAAAAGTTCTGATAGCACTGTACATTTTATTGGTTTAAGCAATTGGCCAGGTTCCAGATTTATTATAACATATACCAAGCACCATTAAACTTTCTCATGCTTCTCTTATGTTTATAGTAGAAATGTTAAGGTGTTTGTTAATTGCAACAAAGTTAGTCAGTATATCAGCTTTATTCATGGCATATGGCACAGTCATCTTTAATCATATTGACACAAGGCCAAAAATGTTAAGCCATTAACACTGATGATGTGTGTTAACCTTTGCTATACAGCCCCCCGCATAGTTGGGTATATATTGTCTTCTAAAAAGAGTTATTCATTGGAGTTGTAAGTATCTATGTATCATACCCACCCCCCCTTACTATATATACTAACTCCAGAATTGCACTACAATGGGGAAAAGGGCATATGCCTTTCAAAGAAATGAGTTTCAGTGAAATGAGCTTTCAGTGAAGTAGAGCCATACCCATATATCTGTCTATGCAGATGAATAAATACACACACACACACACGCGTGTGCATACAGTTTTGTTGGCAGTAAGAATAATGCCACAGACCAACCATTTTGTGGAAAACTTTATTTTAAAGTTCACTCTAGGGATCATTCCAATTGCCCTACTGGATATGGTCACTGTGAACTAACATCGGGTGGCATGATGCCTGGGCAATTTTTTTTTGGGCCAGGCTTGTAAAGGCTCCAGGGCAATTAGCCTAATACACACCTATGAACCTATGTCATCTGCCACGCATAAATAGTATGAAGTAGAAATCCTGCCAAATTTAATCTCAGACAATTTGTGCTTTTACAGTATAATGAGGAACATGAGATATGACACCCGTTTGATCCCATAATACTATCACTTTTACAAAAATTAACATGGTATATATGCTAAAAATATGGGCCCAGCAAAGAGTGCATTCAAACAAAAGCAATGTGATAATAAGGTTCATGGTTCACCAAACTGTATTATCTATAAAAACTTGAATTTGGATTGTGACACTCTGGCATTCAGCATTATCTTTTAAAATGTTTCCATATTGTATATGCATTAATATGTTAAATGCTATCTATACACCAAGCTTGCTCAAATCAAACTAAGCTACAAAAAATCTCCTTGATTGTATATATGCCACTGTATAGACATTTTCTGTCATTCGTAGATTATGTGTTGTCATATAAAGACATGGAGCTCTGATTGCTCATATGTCTCTGTACAGAATTTTTTTTGTCATCTGTTGTATTTGTACAGTTATGTTATGGAGCTTTTCTCCTCGGGCCTCTGCTGTAAATGGACCTTGTTCCAGTCAGACTTTCCCGGTAAACAAATGTAAAATAAAATAATAATAAAATAAGTAAAATAAATGGAGTTTCAATTTCTGTCAGGAAAATAAATATAGACAGCTTACATGGGTGGGCTGCTTTTAAGCACTTCAGCATTTATTTTCAACAGCTAATAAAGTGATTATATTTATTAAGGAGACTCCTACCATTTTAGGCACAGAAAAATGTTGTTTGAATTGATAGATGAAGCAGTGTCCAATCATTTCCAATTGGTTCATGATGTGTCAGGTAATTGGTACCTGAAATGCTCTGAATGGAATTTAAATGTCATTTGCTTACTGATTGGTAATAAGTGTAGCTAAATATGCTGGACTGAGAGACAGTGAAAAAAGTGTTACTTTTCTTTTCAATAATAATATATACTGCACTCCTCCATGTGATATTTGAGGAAATTGAGACCGGTTTCTATGGCTAACAGATTATTTTGAACTTCAGTAGCTGACACACAACTGCAAAGTGGGTATTTAATTCCATATTCCATGAACTAGTCATGAAACTCATCTAGTATGATGTGTGATTACGCAGTAAACTAAGAAATACAGCTTGGAGAGTGGCAAAAATTGCATTAAGCATAGTGTGTGTGTGTGTGTTTGTGTGTGTGTGTGTGTGTGTGTGTGTGTGTGTGTGTGTGTGTGTGTGTGTGTGTGTGTGCATGTTTGTTTGTGGGTGTTGGCATTATGTAATGAATTACATGCTATGCAAGAAAATACATTACTGTGGTCATTATTTGCATATTTATTCATTTATTTGATCACAATCAGACATTCAAAGTGTATGCAGTCAATAAAGTTGCTGAAAGTTGTGTATACATTTATAGAGAGTTGTAGGTTGCACTGTATGTGTCTAGCAGGAAGTAGCTTAAATACATAACTTTGTATATTGTTTATATATTTATTAATTCAGTATTCTTACTGTTAAACATCTGATGAGTACATAGTCAATAATGCATCTGTAACTGGTGGGTATGAAGGTAGTCTATTGGCAAAACTGACTGAATCCTGCTGTAATTTATTCTCACTGAAACAGTTATGGATCTGGTGTGGTAAGGTTAGTTTGTGCTTGAGAAAAAGAAGCTGAACCACACTACTGTAGCCATTATTATTGCTATCATTTTATTTGATCACAACTAGACATCTGAGGTGCAAACATATAAACTGATACTGAAACCAGTCTGCTGATGAAAAATTACAGATCTCATCTCATATGTAATCATATGAAAAATCAGTCACTTGTATTCCATATTAAAACCCTCCCTGTTCCAGTTAGTCTCACTCATTTAGTTGCTTCTTGCAGGCCTACTTGTTTGTACAGTAGTCATGTTCAGTATATCAGTTTAGCACAGAAGATTGTGTATAATCTGAGCATAAGCTTCATTTCATATTCCGTGGTTTGATTCCCTCGGCCTGTATTTGCATACTGTGTGACAATGAGAAAGTCATGTAACCAGTCAGTTTTCTCAAGAAACCCTGAAAAGAGGCTTTTGCCTTGTGCATACACAGTTAGCTAATGGACAATGAGCAGATAGGAAACATGATGGGAATTTATGCATGCTTTACATAATGGGTGGTTAAACAATACCAAATCTGTCTTGCAATGTTGCCAGTGATTTTAATTCTTCTCATTATCTCAACAGCTATGAGAGAATGAGAAGTAAAAGACATGTATGCATAATACTCAAATGAATGCACATTATGCCACAGTCAATGGAAATTACAGATATCTCCCATTGCTGTTTGGCTTACAATGCATTTCAGTAAGATATTTTACTTTATTTATCCTCTTTGGCAAGGTTAGGCAGAATGAGCAGAAGTTACATTGATTTTAATTTAATTTAAATTTACTTCATGATGAATATAATGCTGTTATACTCCCATAATGGGCTTGTTACTTTTAATATCACTGAAATTAAGTTAAGTAATAAGTATTTAAATTAAAAAGGCTAATTACTGCAATTTATATGACTTAGGAAGTAATATAACCACAAGTAAATGATAAAATGCACACCTGACTGCTGTAACAGGTGCAGGACACTCATAACGTGCTGCTGTTATTGAGCAGGTTTGAATGAAGTAAACTAGTTTGTCCTGACCCTGACTGTCAAACCAGAATGAAGATGTTAAATGTTTGCTAACCAGGTACTTAAGGGCCATGCATCAATACCTTGATAAGGTCACATAATATGCTCAGAAGGTAATAGTATTATTTTCTTCTGGTCTCATGCTCAGTAATGTGTGCTATTCCCTATATTGCATGGGTTAAGACTCAAACTTAACAGGATACAAGATGGCAGCAGTTTGGCTACCAGCAGAAAATATCAAGACAATGTTTTACATATGACATTGTCTTACACTTTCTGGTTTTGGTTTGCATCATTCTTTTAAGTACTCAACTTACTGAAATCATTCACATCACTGAAACTTGTCGTAACTATATTGTACATCATTCCATGATGTGGCCCTTTTTAAGAATTTTTTTCTCATCACTGTATGTTTTGAGATGGCAGGTCATGGTTCCCTATTCCACTCTCATATCCCAATATGCTTTTTGCATTATCTCATTTACAGCTTCCAGCAACTGCAAAGGGGTTGCTATTTGTCAGGTCACACAGTCTGCATTATATGCAGTGAGGATCAGAACATTCTGATCTTCAACATCCATTATGTTGTCTTTGTTAGCATATTATTGTGACAAGTCTTCTCTTCAAGACCAGGTTTAAAGGTTTCAGCATTTAGTTGAAAGCTGTTACTCTGGCAGTTACCACAGATGACTAAAGCTATGTCTTGTTAAAGAGTTGCTTATTGTGCTAGGGGAACAAGGTTTGAATCATTCTACATTCATTTACCTACTGTGTGAAACTGAGCAAGGCAGTAAACCAAACAGTGCTTTGGAGCAATGGAGAATATGGGCAAGGCTCCTTAATTGTCTCCAGGACTGCATGCTTAGCAACTGTAAGCCTGTTGTCATTGTTTGCAAGCCATTCCCTATTTCATAGCTGATCTAGTTCTGAAAATGTTATAATAATATCACCAACACACCAATTTTTAATGTAACCTAAGCAATTTATTCTCCAAGGGCAGAAAGCACTGCATTTATAGATGGTGCACTGAAATGCAAAGCTGTTTTCCAACAACAACCTCTGCATTAGTTATAGATGTCTGTAATGTGGAATTATTCAGATAACTTTTACTTCTGCATATTGACTTAGCAGATGTTAGTAGGTGGTTAATATTTCTTATGCTGTCATATACTCTTTTATTTAAAACGTGCTTATATGGCTGGATATACTATACTGATGCTAGTGATCTTTATACACTTTCATGTAGTTCATTCAAAGCTACCAATAAAGTAGATGTAATGTATTCCATTTGTGGGGATGGGGGTTCTCTGTGGATGAAAGTACCTTATACTCTTAACATCAGGTCATTTTTAAACAGTATTTAATCTGGTTTAGTGTGTGTGTGTGTGTGTGTGTGTGTGTGTGTGTGTGTGTGTGTGTGTGTGTGTGTGTGTGTGTGTGTGTTTGCGTGTGTGTGTGTGTGTGTGTGTGTGTGTGTGTGTGTGTGTGTGTGTGTGTGTGTGTGTGTGTGTGTGTGTGTGTGTGTGTGTGTGTGTGTGTGTGTGTGTGTGTGTGTGTGTGTGTGTGTGTGTGTGTGTGTGTGTGTGTGTGTGTGTGTGTGTGTGTGTGTGTGTGTGTGTGTTTGCGTGTGTGTGTGTGCGTGTGTGTGTGTGTGTGTGTGTGTGTGTGTGTGTGTGTGTGTGTGTGTGTGTGTGTGTGTGTGTTATGTTGGAATACTCTGGTCTTACGTGAATTAAATATGAAATATGTGACTTTGGTCATTATTATTTTTATTTTTTGACTCGGATATCTGAGAAGAATCCTGTTAACAATGTAGTTATAATGGTTGAGTTTGGGGGATGCTGGGGATAAAAATGACTGACCCTGCTAAGCTGATTAAGTTAAAAGGTCATTAATCTGTCTTTGCAGGACTATTGTACATTTCTTTAAACCAAATTGGAATACTTTTACCATGACCATTTTTTGTTAAATCATACATGATGTGTACAAAGTCAACAAACTGGCTATAATTGTTGAGTATAGATATTGATCGATTATAATGACTGCAGTTTGGGTGGCCTTTTTTAGTTGAAATGTTTTGTCATGATTACTATTAACAGTGTTGGCATTAACAGGTATCACTCTTGCCTTTGGTACACAAGGCTTTGATTTCTATTAACACCCCATGTAGATCATTTCCTGACACTGCAGTGCAGTATAAGGGGATACTGCATTTCTGAGTGTGTCATTCTTTGGTTGAGCCTGTGATGATGTGAGGTATTGCCAGCTATGCCAACAGAAGTAGGACATTGGATGTGTAACATATTTCAGCACAGCTAGCTGGAATTTTGTAAAAAAAATTATATGTCATTTGTATATCAAACTGATTTGTATAGGTGCTTGTGTTGAAAAATGTATTTTTAAAGTTGCTTCTGTTTAAATTTCCCTGATGGACAGAAAAGAAATATACATGTATATTAGACTGTACTGTATTGTAACTGATTAAATGTATACATTCTAACAGAGAATACTGTAAGAGAAGAGGTTAAGCTCAGCTCAGCTAACTTTGAGAAATAGTAAGAAATTAAATTACTAATTTAGGCCATAAAAATTGTATTGTGCAGTTCTCAATGCAGCCAGAGACAAAAAGTCTGTACTTGGAAGCTTCCTGCATTGTTGTTGGGGTGAACTAATTGCTATTCTGGAATGGTGGAGGATTGAAATTGTTTTTTGACTTCCATGAGCTGCAGCAGATCTTAGCAAGGCTGTGTGTGTGTGTATGTGTGTGTGTGTGTGTGTGTGTGTGTGTGTGTGGGTGTGTGTGTGTGTGTGTGTGTGTGTGTGTGTGTATTATTGAAACCTAGGTGTTAAATCCAGGCAGTTTCTAACAACAGGGGTTTGCATGGGAACCAGAAGTCATATGACCAGATATATGTGATGTCATTCTGTAATCCATCACTAAAAGTGATATTTTAATACTAGGTGAGAGTGAAGTCTCATTGCACTATGTTTTCATAACCTGACAAAGAAGGATCTCTTACCTACTTCATCATGCCTTGCTCTAGTAAGTAACCAGGGAATAACAATTCTTAAGATCATATATAACAACCAAGAAAATGACCAGTGAAAAACAGCTCTACTTTCCAAATATACACTATTTATTGTAAGAACAAGATTCTCTAGCACCTCAGCCTTAGCCTTTACGGAGTAAAACTTTCATTGCTAAAAAACCTTAAGATCAGTCAGGAAAATATAGTGATATTAGTTAAGTATTGTCTTTCTGGTGACAGCTCTGTCCACTCCTAAAAGCCTTACTGCATTGTCCAAACACTACCATTTGTATTAATATTAATTTCACTCAGTATAATTGGGTACCATTGTAAGAGCTTTGGAGTGTCTGGTGGAGGTCTAACTACCTTATAGTCTGAACAGAAGGTGGCATAGCTTGTAAATCTGTGCCAGCCTTTCCCAGGTGTGTGTGTGGGTGTGAAATTCAAATCTCAAACAGTGCGTGCGTCAGCTGCTTGAAGCAAGGGCAGGAAGCACTGGTTTCACAGAGAGAGTAGTGGAGAACATGACTTGGACAGTCAGCTGAGGTCTCACTTCTATAGCTGTGCCAGTGGGAAGTCTTACAGGGGAACTGGAGTGAGACAGATAAAGAAACCCAGACCCTGAGATAAGTGTGTTCCCTATGTGCACTTAAGGGAAATTGTCATTCATGCAGAGAGCTGCATCTGGAAATACTGGGTGCATGCATTTTTGTTCCAAGTGAATGTCCCTCTCCAGTGCCATTGGTGAGGGTTCATCTTCCTTGATTACTGGCCCAGATGGGGGACATCAAAAAGCCGTTAAACCAAGGGACACATTTGCTTGAGTTAGTGGTAGCACAAGTGGATGTAAAAATGCTACAGCACTTACTGAAAAGAGTAGGGGTCCTTTATTTAACACAACATGAAAACTTTCAAAATGTACATATTTTCAGGGGAATATATATATATATATATATATATATATATATATATATATATATATATATATATATATATATACACATTTCTATTTTTTTACTATTTACAATTTTTCTTATAATTATTATTTTTCCATAACTGACCACCATTCCTTCTTCCACAACCATCATTTTCATAATATATCCATTTCCCATTAAACAGAATTAGATTCAGTCTTTTATTCCAAATAAATCATGCTGCATAAAATGCCCTTCTCACATATTTCTCTTCCCATTCTTATAATATCCTTACATAATAATATACATATGTATATTGTATATGTCATTAATATTCTCAAAAAACTCTTTGCACTTTTTCCAGAGTTTCACCACTCCTTTACATTTAAAAAAAATATGCTTTGTTGTCGCTTCCTCCCCTTAAACTAAACACACTCTTTCAACTTTCTTTTTATATGGCATATACTCCTTTACTAGTAACTTATTACCAGTTAAAATAGGGTGTCTTCTCCTATCTTAGCATACCACTTTTTCCTTGCTTTAATGGCTTTAATAACTTTTTCTGGTAAACATTTCCATGGATTTGCATAACAATATTGTTCCTCACATTATTATATTACATCCTTCTACCTTTCTCTCTATATCATCAATTTTTATTTTTTGTTAGTATATTCTTGATAATTTTAATGTCTTCATTTACATATTCATTTTCTATTTTTCTTCTTATTCTCATCATCTCCCAGAAATTTCTGTACTTATATTTAAACATTCTCACTATTAATTTGACATTGTCTTCCTTTATTCACTTTAATACCCTACACAAGTTTAAAGTAGCAGAATAAAAAGCTAAATTTAGTAATCTCAGTCTCTCTTCATCTTTACTCATATACAATACACCTCTTTTCACTGGTTTAACCTTGAACCCCTTATGAAAGAAAATGCCAGTTGCACAATTTCTTTTTCATATTTTTGGGGATCATATAAACATTTGTCATGTATACTATTTTCCCATTAATACAGAATTTCCCAGATAAACCTTTTCCCTGAATGCTAATATATATGTCCTCCACAGAAGACATATTTCTTTCTTTTCTTTTGTCAAGCCCTCCCAGTGCATCATAATTACACCATTTTACCCAAGCTTTATCCCTAGCAGAGACATTTGGTTCATTGGAAACCACAGCCGACCCCCTCCAAATTTCCCCCGTATCACCTAAACCCTTACTTTTATTCAAGGTCATACCTCTTTCCTTTAAACATCCATTGCTACAAACCAAAACTTCCCTTATCCATATTTTGTTCTTAGCAACTGCAACTATATTATTGGTGTATGTCAAAACTACTGGATTCCCCTCATCCTTTTGCATCACGTGTCTAACGTCTTTCATTGTATAAGTTACTTCACTCATTATTCATTACCAATGCAAACAATATTCCACTAATGTGACATCCTGGTCTTATACCATGCTTCATTCATGCATTTTCTTTACTTTTTCCTTACTATTCACTAACACTGTCACTCTGCTATTTTGATATGCTGACCTGCACAATCTCCTAATTCTATTGCATATCCCACAGTTCTTCATAACATCCCATAAAGCGTAATGTCCTACTGTAACAAATGCCTTGCTGATATCATTCATCATAAGTTTCACATCCTCCCTTTTACTTATAAATCATCCACAATTTCTCTCACAACCAATCACAATTCTTGGCATCCTTTCCATTTTATACCGTATATACATTCTGCATCCCTCATCCTTCCTGCCATTCTCCTCTGCATTATTCTTGTAAAGAATGTTCAGATCTGTGCTATTTATTGTGATGGGTCTCCAATATATATTTTTCATTCTTATCTTTATTCTGTATAAATTTTAAAATCCCACTATATAACTCTTCATACATAAACCCTTCCGTCATCCAGCCATGCAGTACATTTATAAAATATTTTATTTGAAAATCCATTAATTTCTTGTATATTCCATACCCTATACCATCTGGACCTGATGCTGAATCAACATTTACTTTGCTAGGTACTTTGTCCAATTCGTTAATAGTAATTTCCTTTTCAAACTCTACATTAACTTGTTCTGGAAATGCTTTTCCTTTCCATTCCCACTTACTTTCCTTCTTTTTACTTATACATATTTCCACGTGTTGTAGTAAAATTCTAATAATCTGCTGCTGTGTTATTTTTACCTCTCATTCCACATTTTTTGTTTTCTTCATTATACTAATATCCTCCTTTACTATTTTACCCAGATATGTACAGATCTCTTCCCTTGTAAATAATATCTCTGTCTAAACAGTAAAGTCTTAATTTTTCCTGATTTTTTTATATGTATTCCAGATACTATCTCGTCTATGGAACAGCATTCCCATCCATGTGAAGCAGACTTCCTCCCTAACTCAATTCAAGTGTGACTTGGACAATTGGATGGGAAACCAGAAATTCATCCCTGGTATGGCAACTGTGTCTCTAAAGCAGACAGGTAACCTGTAGATGGTTCATCTCTAAGGCCCATGCTTATACTTATCAAAGGTATACGAACTTGTCAGAGATGTGGGATGCATGGCTAGGCTTAAAAAGGCCCTTGTTCATAGGTTCATAGGTTCATAGGTTCATACTAGGCTATCTGCCCTAGGGCATTTATAAGCCTAGCCAGAGTGTGTTTGGCTTTCGCCACCCATTTTAAATTCATTTTGCTATGCCCTTTTTCGAGGTTAGTATACTGTGCCTCTGTCTAACAGTGACACAGAAGTGATACCCGGGGTAAACCTACGATCCCCCATCCACTCATCAAGATTCCTCTTGAAGAGAGTCAATGAGGGACTCTGCCTAACCTGGACTGGGATTTTATTCCAGAGTGAAGGGAGCCTCTGGGTTATGAATCTGTCCCTCCAGCATGTCCTATTTATTTCAGTGCTGAGGTTCAAGTCTCGAGCGTAGCTCGATGGGATTTGGATTTTCTGAGGTGCAGCATGTCCATTAATTCCGGGTTGGACTTGGCTTTATATGTCAGGCACAGATCACCCCTGAACAGGTGGTATGCCACTGAGTAGAGCTGGAGTTTCTTTAACCGGGCAGCATATGGCATCTGTTTGAGCCCTTTGATCCTCTTGGTGAGGTACTTTTGGGGTCTTTCCAGTTGCTGCAGGTATCTAGTAAGGTACATCCCAAAAGGGGCATTGTACTCAATTATGGGCCTGATGAGGGATGAGTAAAGAGGCACGATGACCTCCCCTGATCTAGATGTGAATCCCTTCATGATTAGGTGGGCTATATAAAATGTTTTTCTAACCACTTTGGCCATGTGGTTGTCAAATGAGAGATTGCTATCAACTCGGGTCCCCAGGTCCCTAATTACTTCTTTTGTACTTAATGAATTACCACCTATGTGGTAATTTGTGGGCACTTTGTTTTTGCCAAAGGGGATGACTATACACTTTTTGGCGTTTAGCTTGAGGCCATGGCTCTGGCACCAGTTGTCTGTTTCTATGAGGCCCTTTTGGAGGATGCTTGTGTCGGCTGGAGAGTCGATTATAGCACCCAGTTTGCAGTCATCTGAGAACCTGGTCAGCCACAGTCCTTCTGTGTTGGCCTGTACCTCCGAGAAATATATACCGAACAGGAGAGGTCCCAGGACTGAGCCTTGTGGGATGCCACTTGTAACTGGTTTGGAGTCTGACATGGCTCCAGCAATTCTAACCATGTGGGTTTTGTCCTTGAGCCAATTTGCAACCCATCTAGTGACATAGGGGTTTATATTTAAGCTGGTGAGCTTATCTATAATGCCCGAGTGGGGTATTGTATCGAAGGCTTTTGCGAGGTCCAGGTAGGCTGTGTGGACCACCTTCCCCTCGTCAATGGCCTTGGTGACTGTTTCAAAGAAATCAACCAGGTTTAAGAGGCAGGATCTGCCCTTAACAAAGCCGAACTGGGTAGGATCCAGTGTCTGTAGGTCCCCAATATCTTTTTTATGAGGTCCATGATGATCCTTTCCATAGCTTTGCAGACCAAGCTAGTCAGGCTTATGGGGCGATAGTTTCCAGGATCCGTTGAGGCACCACCTTTGTGGAGAGGGACCACTGTTGCTGTACGCCACTCTTTGGGTACATATCCTGTGGTAAGGTTGAGATTGAACAGTAGTTTTATGTTTGGGTTTAGCTCTTCTTGGAGTTCATGTAGGATGCAGCCCGGGACACCGTCTTGTCCCATTGATGCTGTGTTTTTTGCTTTGGAGAGGGCGGCTCTTAACTGAGCATCTGAGATGTCAGGGGCAGCACTCTGGGATAGATATTTGCCCTTTGGTGGGGAGAAGTTTGCACTGAACCTGTCAGCTAGGATGTTGGCAATGTCTGTGGATTTGGTGTATTTTTTGTCATTTTGGACTAATTCTGAGCATATCTGGGAATTCCCACCCAGGTTCCTAACATAACTAAAGAAAGCCTTGTGATTATCCTTAGTGTCCTGTGCAATTTTTCTCTCGAAGCTGGCCTTAGACGATTTTATGAGTGCCCATAGTTTTTTGCTAACACTGATCAGAGATGCCTTCCCTTTTTGGGATTTTGCTCTATCATGTAGTAGCTTCCTCCTTCTATTGTATAGTTTGTTTATGGCTGGGGTCCACCAGACAGGACGTCTGCCTTTGGAGGATTGGGTCTTAGTTTTATTTGGGATTGCATGATCCATGCATTCCTGAAGGTGTTCATAGAATGCATTTATAAAGGATTCTGCGGTTTTGAGGAGTGTGAAATTTGCTTTAGAGAAGTTTTTCACTGTGGTTTTCTGGGCAGGGGGTGGGGTCGGGATGTGAATATACAGTGAGATTAGTTTATGGTCTGATCTTACCAGTGAGGGATACACTTCTGGTCTGGAGCATAGAGTCCCCATGTTGGTGATGATCAGGTCCAGTATGTTTTCCCCTCTTGTGGGAGTGGTAACAAGTTGTTCCATAGCATTTGAGTTTATAAATTCTAGGAACCTTTGAGCTAGGGTGTTGGAGCTAGAGTAATGCTCCCAGTCTATGTTTGGGTAGTTGAAGTCGCCCAATATAATGGTGTTTGGAGAGACCTTCGTATTTTCCAGTGTTCTCAGGAAGGCCGAGTGGGGTTCCTGGGTTTGGGAGGGTGTTCTATAGCAGGCTATAAACTGGAAGGCAGTTTTACCCACTGTTAGTTGCACATGGATAGTCTCTGATGCTTCGTGCTGTGCCACCAACCTGGAGGTGTGGGTATCTTTGACGAATATTGATACTCCCCCTCCTTTTCTGGTCCGGTCCAAGTTTTGGGGCCGAAAAGCATGGTATGAGGTATAACCTGGTAGTGCCGGGGTGCTCTCGGGAGCCTTGAACCAGGTTTCTGTTACTGCACAGATATCGATGTTCTCCATGCTAAGGAGAGTTTTGAGTGCATGCATCTTGAGGTTTAGACTTCTGGCGTTGAATAGCATTACTCTTAGTTTCTTATCCCTTGTGATACCTATGGAGATGGGTTTGTCTTTTGAGCCTTGCCTAAAAAAGGCACTATGGGAGTAGCAAGAGCCTTTGCCAATATCCGAAAGCCCAGGGGTGACAGGTGCAAGCCGTCCCTAGCGAAGCATCGTGGTCTGTCGAGCATGTCATCCCAGTCTGACAGGCATTGGATCCCCTTTGAATGACACCAATACTTAAGCCAATTGTTGAAATTGATAATCTTGTCTTCATATTGTGGCATCATTCTTGGTGAGGGTAAGATGCTACTCAAGGTCAGGGTCATACCGGCCTGGGTCACATGCTCAGAGAGCTCCTCTATGTCTCTTTTCATGTAGTCCAGGGAGGTATGTCTCAGGTCATTCACACCAGCATGGACAATGACTGAGTCATATTTGTACTTGCCTTGGAGTGACCTGAGTGCTTGTGTTATGTGGCGGATTCTAGCGCCCGACAGGCAGCTCACCGTGACCTTCTCCTTGTTCAGCCTGGTGAGCGGGACGACAGTGTGCCTGATGATAGAGTCACATATTACAAGTGTATCAGGTGTGTTGTTTAGCCTTAAGGGCTGTGACTGTTTGGCACACTGGCTTTCTGAGCTATGTGTTGCACGTGTTTTGTTTTGGGGTAGCAGTTGCTTGGGTGTCTGCTTTGGAGGTCACTGCTGCTTAGGCAGATTTTTATTTAGAGCCTCAGAGTATGTTTTTGTGTGTTTATGTGTTTGGTTGGCTGTCGTGGTAGGTCTATGTGAAACTGGAATTGTAGTGAGTGTGGTTTCCTTCTCCTCCTGACAGGTTTCACCAGTACTGAGTTGAGAGAGCTTAGCCTCCAGTTTGGCTATATGGTTGCATCTCTCACATGTGGTGATTAACCTAGTAAACACCTATGAACCTATGAACCTATATGTCTTTTTCCATATCATTATACTCTCTTGTATTATGGTCTAAATTCTCTGATACAGTTCTGTACATTTTCCTGTACTTTACTTTTTCTCCCATTCTTACATCATCCTGCAGTAAAAAAAAACATTATTTTACACTTTTTTTTTTTAATTTAATTTGTCATGCAGTCTTATAGAACTCATTGACAGTTATGTAATCCCTCCCTAACTACAATACTTCCCTCTCTCCAACTCTCCAGTTTCATCCTATAATTTCTCATTTACTCTTTTTAATCCCTTTTCTATTTTAATATACTTCTTTTTTTCCATCACTTCCATCCATATTGCTAGATGGTCTGAAAAACCAATCACAACTGCATCAAAATTTCCTACCACCATTCCTTGCAATAATACAAAATAATTCATTTCTATCAAAGTCCCCCCATTACGGAACAGACATCCCATCTACATAAAACAAAGTTAGTGCAACTTATATCTATGTTTAGGAAACAGATAATTTACCCCACAACTACCCTTTATACCACTAATGGACAGATGGCGCCATATGATTGCAGTTATTCTCATTTGGGATAACATGTAGTTATCAACCATGGAATGAGTAAGGTCACTCTATAACCAAATGGGATACATTATTTCACGCACAAAAATAGAAGTTGGCTCGGCTCAACATTGCCAACATCTGCAGCTAGCTGACTACTTACCTATGAACCTGTGAACTTTTAAGTCCATAACTTTTGCTTCACACAGCTTATCACTTCTTGTATTTTTTAACATGCTCCCCTTTCTTTTTACATTTTTCCTTAAATCACAAAGTCCCAAGGAATTAGTCTTTTCATGATAACCACTGCATAGTCTAAAATTTGATGAAACAGATTCTCTCTTTCTTTGCGACTTATATATGCATAAAATTATAATTCTATAACCATGTTTTCTCCACCTTACAACCACAACAGCTAACTCTCCCATCTTTACCAACATTACATCTAGTATTTTATACTTTTACTTTTTTTTACACAACATACCACTCCAAAACAACGTTCATTTCTGAGGTTCAGTGTTATATTTCTACCCCACATTTTTCTGTTTGCAGTCTTTCTACTTGTCAGGGATCTTACATCCTTTAACAGAACACCATCCACATCACATTTGGCATGGCACTCCAGTATCTGTATCCTTCTTACAGTGTTAATAATACTGTTCACCTTAAAAAGTAAAAATACACAGGAACAGGTGAAAGGTGCAGTACAAGAAAACTGTGTAAACTTGAAGTAAAAAACAAGTACCAAACCAACACAGCTAGGCAAAAACTCTATTTATTGAACATAAAAGAAAGTGATAAAATGTAAGCGATTTCGCAATAACACTATTGCTTCTTCAGACTAATAAACAAGTAGAAAGACATGAGTTTAAAAAGGAAGCAAGGCCAATCAGCTATCATATCCAAATGTGATAAATTAGCTGAAAGGTACACACACACACACACACACAATCAATGCAACAATTGTTATAAATACAAGGGAAACAGTACACATAAAATCTTAGTTTAAAATCTTTGTTTAAAAACAACATTAATGTTTAATTGGGTGTGCTTTCAAAAATGGTTTAAGGCTAGAGATGCCATTTAAACCAAGCAGTGTCTCTACATTCAAGAGTAAGATCCATTTCTGTTCAGCCCTTTCTGTTTTATTAGATGTATCACCCCCTCTAATACAAACGTCCAAAACCTGAAGTACAAAGAACTTAAAAGTGTGTTCTGAGCCATTTAAACCAATGTGTTATGCTAAGGCATTTCTGTCTTTCTGGTTCCTAATATCCCAATAGTGTTCGAGAATCCTGTCCTTCAGTAGTCTGTTAGTTTTGCCTATATAGAAGGGATGTCAGACCTGGCAGCTTGCAAAATAAACAATATTTGGAGTTCTGCAGTCAGCATAAAAATCAAGTTTGATTTTAAAATTAACGTGAGGATGTATGTAGGTTGTGCCAGTAAGTATATACTCACAGGCTGAACAAGATCTACAGGAAAAAGCCCCATACCTGGTAGACTGGGGCCCTTTGATACAGAGTTGTGATTTATAGCACAAATGTTTCTTCAAGGAATTATTGTTTTTAAATGCAAAATGCAGTGTGCTGTCTATAGTCCCTTTCAATTCATATGTTTTGTGTAGAATATTCCAGTTCTGTTTAATGACCTCACAATATTTATTGATGTCAATAGAGTAAGGTAGAAAGACTCTAAAAGTATCTCTCACAACTACAGTTGCTTGTGGAGCATCAGGTGGAGTATGGTTGCCAAAATAGGCTCTACATTTCCCTTCCCTTTCTTCCCATGCAGCATTAATTTGAGAGTCAATCTCTGCCTCTTTGCGTCTGTCTAAAAATCCATGCTTGAGAGAGTCAAGTGCTAAACCCAACTGGGTGTTATCATTGTGCACTCTCATTACACTATAAATCTGCCCTTTTAAAACATTCTTGTGTATTTTTACTTTTTGTGGACACTTGTTGCTGACCCAGGACAGGAACATGGCAGAAGGCATACAACTTGAGATGTCATACAACTCTGGAGGTAAACAGAACTGAGAGATGGAGTAGAATGGTTGAGCAGGATTCTGAGTGTTGAAAGAAATCCTCTTTTGGATGCAGCACTGAATTCACAAGTGGCACCCGATATAACTGAAGCAGACAACTATCTTGACTTGGTACTTATAGAGTTTGTTTTCCAAGTCTCTACACTTCATTTTTCACTGGCCAGATGCATTTCCACTGTATGTGCTTTTCAAAGGAAAACAAGTTTAATGTTGTGCATGTTAAGTATATTTTCAATGTGAGACTGTATTGTTTTGTTCAGCAAATGGCCATCAGTATTTGTGCTACGAAATTAGAAATAAAAGTTTCAAATTAAATCCAAAGCTCTGTAACTAATGTAAAGCAAAGAAGAAACTGACAGGTTCGAAACAAAGAGGTTGAGAAAGAGTCAACTAATGTGTGTGTGTGTGTGTGTGTGTGTGTGTGTGTGTGTGTGTGTGTGTGTGTGTGTGTGTGTGTGTGTGTGTGTGTGTGTGTGTGTGTGCGCGTGTGTGTGTGTGTAGGGGCTGATCCATTATCTTGCCTAAGACCCCATTTCACCATGATCTGGCTCTAGGTCATGTGGTGGAATTTCAGTAACCAATGGTAGTCATTCTGTGACAAGGGAATAAACTGCTACTCTATTCAGGAAGATGGTATACTGAATTTCTAGCTAATTTCCTGTTGCTTCCTTTGTTTTCCTTACTGGAATAAACAGTGTAAGGCAGTTTGCTTATTTTCTTAATATAAAGGTTTCAAAAAGCCAAGCACAGAGCACAAGGTATAAAATTACAAAAGCTAGCATTTTGACATGCTTCCTTATCTGAAGATCAAGAACATGTTGTTTTCTTCTGCACTTATAGTTCCTTAGTGAATCATTCAGGTTAAATGATATTTTATTCAGTTTCAGATTAGTTTTTTTACTGCTTGGATAAAAATGTTCTGTTGTTTTTATACAGTGGTCTGACTTTTCCTGCACTTCTATAGTGTTTCTGGTATCTGGCATAGTGTTTTTCTTTGCTTTTCATACATTTTGCTGCTGTCTTGTAAGTTTCCCAGCTGTTTTTTGTTAAGTTAGCCACAAGGAGCCAGAGGTAGTGAGTCTGCGACAGAGAACTAAACTTCTTCTGTATTCTGGATATAGACATGTTTGGCTGAATTACTAGCTAATTTTTGCATTGATTCTTTGTTTCCCTGTTGGACTAAACAGCTCTACACACAGCACAAAGCTATAATAGATAGATGTGTGCTCTTCCTATGAAAAAGTCTCTACAAACAACCCTAGTCATTTTCATACCCACTAAGAAATTATAGCTCTATTCCCACACCGTCTACTTATTAGATTTGAGCCCAGAACTCTATCAGATAAATGGGAACTGTACTTATCTTTATTACTCCCCTTCCTTACACCACCGATATGAGCCATTTTTAAATAAATTCTGAAGCTATATTCCTATAATATTACTTGTCCCTTTTTACACTACAAATACAAGCCACCTATTAGCTTTTCTACAATTACTTACCATCATCATAGCATTTGGTAGACTTATGTAGTGTAAGAATAGTCTGGATGCTTATAGCCATTGAACTATTGCTTATTTCATTGCTTTTTATATGTGAAAGGTACAAGCACTTAGTCAGATTGCAGCCCTTCCTCCCACAAACAAACACAACCTATGGGCAACCCACACTGTCACTGAATTCCTCATTAATGCAGATTAAACAATCAAATGCTAATGCTATCAAAAAATCACGGCATATGCCTCTTAGACTTAGTAAGTCTAAGGCTTAGAGTAAATGTTACACTACAACACCTATCAACACTAGCAAAGTAGAGTGTCACCAGGTAATTAACCACTCCAAAAGTGTAGCAGTGACTGATGACTCCATTGTCAGACTCATTGAGTCAAATCTCCCAAGGCTGGACAAAGACAAGGTGACAGTGATTTATCTCTCAGGAGCCAACACATCGGGTCTATATTACATTATGAAAAAACATGCTCATGAAACTTATCTTCACCGATCAATAAACAGAAAACCACAAATCTCCAAACGGCCACTTCAGTGAATTTTTTCACAGGGGAAAAAATGGTTGGCCGTCATTGTAAATTTGTCCTTTTCCCCACTATAGTGCGATCTTGGAGTTGGTATGTTTAGTTGGGGGATGTGGGGGGGGGCAAAGCCTCCCACTTTGTAGGGTTTGTTTTGTTTTTATTTGGCCAAGCGATTTTTTTCCCCTGGGAAAAAAAATCACTGAAGTGGCTGTTCAGAGATTTGTGGTTTTGCTATTTATTGGTCAGCGAAGACATATTTGAGGAACAGAGTTGTGATTTATAGCACAAATGTTTCTTCAAGGAATTATTGTTTTTAAATGCAAAATGCAGTGTGCTGTCTATAGTCCCTTTCAATTCATATGTTTTGTGTAGAATATTCCAGTTCTGTTTAATGACCTCACAATATTTATTGATGTCAATAGAGTAAGGTAGAAAGACTCTAAAAGTATCTCTCACAACTACAGTTGCTTGTGGAGCATCAGGTGGAGTATGGTTGCCAAAATAGGCTCTACATTTCCCTTCCCTTTCTTCCCATGCAGCATTAATTTGAGAGTCAATCTCTGCCTCTTTGCGTCTGTCTAAAAATCCATGCTTGAGAGAGTCAAGTGCTAAACCCAACTGGGTGTTATCATTGTGCCCTCTCATTACACTATAAATCTGCCCTTTTAAAACATTCTTGTGTATTTTTACTTTTTGTGGACACTTGTTGCTGACCCAGGACAGGAACATGGCAGAAGGCATACAACTTGAGATGTCATACAACTCTGGAGGTAAACAGCCAATTGAACTGAGAGATGGAGTAGAATGGTTGAGCAGGATTCTGAGTGTTGAAAGAAATCCTCTTTTGGATGCAGCACTGAATTCACAAGTGGCACCCGATATAACTGAAGCAGACAACTATCTTGACTTGGTACTTATAGAGTTTGTTTTCCAAGTCTCTACACTTCATTTTTCACTGGCCAGATGCATTTCCACTGTATGTGCTTTTCAAAGGAAGACAAGTTTAATGTTGTGCATGTTAAGTATATTTTCAATGTGAGACTGTATTGTTTTGTTCAGCAAATGGCCATCAGTATTTGTGCTACGAAATTAGAAATAAAAGTTTCAAATTAAATCCAAAGCTCTGTAACTAATGTAAAGCAAAGAAGAAACTGACAGGTTCGAAACAAAGAGGTTGAGAAAGAGTCAACTAATGTGTGTGTGTGTGTGTGTGTGTGTGTGTGCGTGTGTGTGTGTGTGTGTGTGCGCGCGTGTGTGTGTGTGTAGGGGCTGATTCATTATCTTGCCTAAGGCCCCATTTCACCATGATCTGGCTCTAGGTCATGTGGTGGAATTTCAGTAACCAGTGGTAGTCATTCTGTGACAAGGGAATAAACTGCTACTCTATTCAGGAAGATGGTATACTGAATTTCTAGCTAATTTCCTGTTGCTTCCTTTGTTTTCCTTACTGGAATAAACAGTGTAAGGCAGTTTGCTTATTTTCTTAATATAAAGGTTTCAAAAAGCCAAGCACAGAGCACAAGGTATAAAATTACAAAAGCTAGCATTTTGACATGCTTCCTTATCTGAAGATCAGGAACATGTTGTTTTCTTCTGCACTTATAGTTCCTTAGTGAATCATTCAGGTTAAATGATATTTTATTCAGTTTCAGATTAGTTTTTTTACTGCTTGGATAAAAATGTTCTGTTGTTTTTATACAGTGGTCTGACTTTTCCTGCACTTCTATAGTGTTTCTGGTATCTGGCATAGTGTTTTTCTTTGCTTTTCATACATTTTGCTGCTGTCTTGTAAGTTTCCCAGCTGTTTTTTGTTAAGTTAGCCACAAGGACCCAGAGGTAGTGAGTCTGCGACAGAGAACTAAACTTCTTCTGTATTCTGGATATAGACATGTTTGGCTGAATTACTAGCTAATTTTTGCATTGATTCTTTGTTTCCCTGTTGGACTAAACAGCTCTACACACAGCACAAAGCTATAATAGATAGATGTGTGCTCTTCCTATGAAAAAGTCTCTACAAACAACCCTAGTCATTTTCATACCCACTAAGAAAGTATAGCTCTATTCCCACACCGTCTACTTATTAGATTTGAGCCCAGAACTCTATCAGATAAATGGGAACTGTACTTATCTTTATTACTCCCCTTCCTTACACCACCGATATGAGCCATTTTTAAATAAATTCTGAAGCTATATTCCTATAATATTACTTGTCCCTTTTTACACTACAAATACAAGCCACCTATTAGCTTTTCTACAATTACTTACCATCATCATAGCATTTGGTAGACTTATGTAGTGTAAGAATAGTCTGGATGCTTATAGCCATTGAACTATTGCTTATTTCATTGCTTTTTATATGTGAAAGGTACAAGCACTTAGTCAGATTGCAGCCCTTCCTCCCACAAACAAACACAACCTATGGGCAACCCACACTGTCACTGAATTCCTCATTAATGCAGATTAAACAATCAAATGCTAATGCTATCAAAAAATCACGGCATATGCCTCTTAGACTTAGTAAGTCTAAGGCTTAGAGTAAATGTTACACTACAACACCTATCAACACTAGCAAAGTAGAGTGTCACCAGGTAATTAACCACTCCAAAAGTGTAGCAGTGACTGATGACTCCATTGTCAGACTCATTGAGTCAAATCTCCCAAGGCTGGACAAAGACAAGGTGACAGTGATTTATCTCTCAGGAGCCAACACATCGGGTCTATATTACATTATGAAAAAACATGCTCATGAAACTTATCTTCACCGATCAATAAACAGAAAACCACAAATCTCCAAACGGCCACTTCAGTGAATTTTTTCACAGGGGAAAAAATGGTTGGCCGTCATTGTAAATTTGTCCTTTTCCCCACTATAGTGCGATCTTGGAGTTGGTATGTTTAGTTGGGGGGTGTGGGGGGGGGGCAAAGCCTCCCACTTTGTAGGGTTTGTTTTGTTTTTATTTGGCCAAGCGATTTTTTTCCCCTGGGAAAAAAAATCACTGAAGTGGCTGTTCAGAGATTTGTGGTTTTGCTATTTATTGGTCAGCGAAGACATATTTGAGGAACACATTTTTCGATAACGTAATATAGACCTGACATATCTGGAGCTCTACATTTATATATTTTATTTTACATTTGTTTACCGGGAAAGTCCGACTAGACACAAGTTCTTTTTCAAAAGAGGCCCTGGGAGAACAGCCCCAATTATAAGAATTACAAACAATATAGAAGTTGAAAAAAGATGCAAGACATAGAAGTTGACAAAGATGTAAGACTTTATGTGGTATGCAGTAACAATTGCATAATGATGACCAACACAGTTTTCCAGAAGAAAACATATACATCATACTTTGTACATGGATATTTAGAGTTTAGATGAGATAGAGACTCGTTTCCTGACATTTAACTCTATCTGTTAGCAAATTACTTCACGATTTGTGCTTTAATATTTACAATTTCAATGAGAAAGAGACTGGTTTCCAGACATTTACTTCACAGATTGTACATGATTATATACAATTTAAATAAGAAAGAGATCAGTTTCAACAAGTGAGGGCTAATAATGTTGTATGATAACTACAGAGGAAAGTATTTAGTTAACAAGTCTGAGGTAGGGCCTATCCAGGACAGCTGCAATAGCAGAGCCAGTGGGTTTGTCGCCTATAGACCATTAAGCCAAATAAATATGATTATGATATGTTGGTGGTCCGCATGGTTCTAAATTACCTGCTGCCTAGAACCCTAAGGGGTACAGTGAGAGACATGAAAGAGTCATCTATGCATGTCAGAAATGCAGGCAAGACCCTAGTTTTGAATGGGGTCTTTCATTAGGCTGTAACGCTGCCAAAGTACAATGCAGAGATGATTAGCTTCAACTGACTGCATAGTTGGTGTCATTCAAGGGGAATCGAGTGCGAGAGGAGCTGCTAGACAGTCACTCTTGCTTTCTCAGGTACTCCTGCTTGCACCTCTTTTACCAGGACTTCCACATATTGGTTAAACCCTTTGCTACCCACATTGTGCCTTTTCAGGCAAAATCCAAATAATGGATCTTCCAGCCTAACAAAAAACAAATCAGCTGCTAGACCACATTATGGTGGCTGTGCTCAATGCCAGGAACAATTTTGCCTGATGTTGAGGCTGCACTGCATTTGGAGCTCATACCTACATACATTTATGTTATTACAGAAACTTGGCTTAAAAGTACAGAACGCACTTCTGCCATCCCAAGGTTTTGAGTCTACCACATATTTCTTAGAGACCACATTACTTGTAACCAGATCCCAACAGACCTAAAAACTGAATTGACTTGAGATCCAAATCACACTAAACAAGAGCAGCTATCAGATTTTAGAATGTTAAAGGATCCCATCTTTGTTCCCACAAAACAATATTAGCTTTCTAAATACACTGGATGAATGCCAAATTAACAAAAATTTCATTATCCTAGGAGACTTTAACTACCCGGCAATAAACTGGGCTAGCTATACCTCAGCTATAAGTTATGCCCAAAAACACCCTGGCCAAACTGTCAAAGGATTTGCTACAGCTGGTCCTTATCAATGTGGCATCAATATCAGTTATCCCCTTGGAAACCCTTTCTGCAGGTAAATTAAGTCACAGATGGGGAAAAGTTTCCTTGTGGGCATTATAAAGTTCAGTCACTTCAAATGTACAAAACTGCAATTCTCTGATGCTGTGTACCCTCTAATTTAAACTGTCCAGAGAATGTGTCAACATTATGTGTTTTTGATGCAACTATGTCAATATTCTGTTCAATAACATTCTGTTCATTCAATATGCACTACATCCATATAGATAGATAGCTATACAGATAGATAAATACATAGCTAGACAGATCAATAGATGTGGTTTTCTAACAAAACATTGAACAGTAAAATTTGAAAAAATCCAACTATATATATATATATATATATATATATATATATATATATATATATATATATATATATATATATATATATATACATAAAAATATTTGTTGAAGGCTATCTTGATTCTACACTCAGTTTCAGTTACCAATGTATACACATATGCTACTTTGTCGTTAACTGTTATGTAGACTGCATTTCTCTAGCTTGCAGTTACTGTATCACACTGTTCTCACTATTAACTCATGCGGCCAGTTTTTATCACTAACTGTACCTTTTTTTGTTAAATTTGTTAATTTATTTGTTAGTTATTTGATAATTATTGTTATATAACTAATTTCTTTACTGAATTGCTTTGTATATTGTTGATTAATACGTGTTCAATGTGATTGTTTAATTCTGTCTATTTGTATGTATGAAGCTTTTCTCCCTGGACCTCTGCTGAAAATGAGCCTCATGCCCAGTCAGACATTAACCAATAAACAAACAAAACAAATAAATAAATAAAAGGCAAGCTCCCCTGCACCCTTACAACCCCAGCTTATTATATATATTAACACCCAGATCACAGTTGGAAAAGGCATCATTAAGAGAATTCAGTCTCAGAGGCTGGCAAAAGAACATCCAATATTGTACATCTCTCTCTCTCTCTATATATATATATATATATATGTATATATATATATATATATATATATATATATATATATATATATATATATCTACAGAGAGAGAGCGGTGATATAGAATATATAGGTGTATATATATATATATATATATATATATATATACGTGTGTGTGTATGTATATATAGTGTGTGTGTTTGTATTTATATCTGTATCTATTAAATGGTGAGCTCTTCCGTCATGCCTCTGGCCTGTAAGGCAAGAGTACAGATATTTTAATTTGACTGAAGAGTTATATAGTTATACAGATATATACTTGTTCATGGCTGCACAACTGAGTTAGTAAAGTTGGAAAATCAGAATAAATTTCATTAACCCAAAGTAGTAAGTTTAAAATCACAGCTAAGAAAAGATCTTTTAATGATGGGTAGCCAGTTTTGTGTCTTGAAAAGGTTGCAATGATTGCATGAGGATCTGCAAGCAATGCAAATCTGTGGATTTTTGTTTCTTGCTGTCTGGAGCCTGTGTGTATTCTAAGATATCTATCTGTCTATCTATATACAGATAGCTTGTTATAGATGTATAACTTAAAAGTAAGTGAACAGAACTGTAAAAAGGTGAACATCTTAAAATTATACAATCCAGCAAAACCAGACTGGAACAAAAATTGTCAAAAATAAACAACAGCTCATTTATCTGAATGATACAATCAAGGGGAAACCTGGATTTACTTGATAAAATTTTAGTCATATTCATTGTATGTGCAGTTATATACTGAATATATTAAACTATGAAATATTTAGAAACTGAATTAGAGAATCATAAACTATGCAAATTTAAGCAAGACTTAAATGGTTATACAATTACTGACACATTTACTAGATACAAGTTTAAAAGAAGTCTGTTTCAAGAACTCTCATGATGATGATGCTACAAATAACAGATAAACATGACAGGAACATAAACAGTAACGTTCTAGCTGTCAAAAATCCATTCTACATTCTACAGATGCGTCTTCAGATTCATAAACCACCTCCAGGACTAATACAAATATTGATCTGTCTGAAACTTCCCCAAAGTCAGAAATCAATGACAGAAAACTTTTTAGGTACAAGCAGGGTGGCAAGAAACACTCCTGGGTCAAGATTAAACTCATTGACATTACAGACATTCAGAGCATTGATCGGTAATAATTAATTCATATTAGCCTTTCGTCATATGAGGTAAATGATACCAGTATCTGCTAAATAAAGATTTAAATGCTATTCATTTTTTGTTTTATTTCTTTGCCAACTGTTGTTAATAATTTGAAAGCCTTTTGCTATGATTTAAACCCTTAATTTTTGGTTTCACAGGAGACAGTGTCAAAATCTAGACAATAATTTTCAGATTTGAAAAGCTGAACAATTTTAACCTCTGCATAATCATGATGTGAGTGTGTTTTTGTACTGTTTGTTATTAAAGAACTGTACTTACATCAGGCAGAATCTTTAGAAAATGCAGCAATAATTTGTCTTTAGATGGAAGACAGGCATTCATTCATTAAAAGGAAAATCAAACTATTGTTGTTGTTGAGGCAGATAAAGAGGGAGGGATGGCAGCCTGGACATATAAATTGATCATAGATTGGGAATACCAACATTAGAAGGAACACATTCATAACTGTGAGACTCAGTGGCCAGTTGTGTGGCATCGGCAGGCAAAGGCTCAATCCATTTGCAAGAGAACATGCGAATTGTTTATGCCAATAATAGATGTGACAACCAAAAAAAAAAAAAAAGAATGGTTGAGATTGCCAACTACTAAACATTCATTGCTTCCTGACAAAGTGGGTAGGAACTGATGTACCAGCCTACATCTCAGATTTAGTCTGTAGAGTACTGAAATGGAAGGATGCCCCCTCTTAAGACCAGAACCCTTGAACTGTCTGCCAAATGAAATGTCTAATGCTCCACTTAATGTTGAGGGCTTTATAGTGACCACAACTAAATGTGTGGGGACAGCTACATGGCTACATTGACATGAGTTAGTTCTAGCTACCAAAACAAAATGCTGCAGCAGACCCCACACATTCTGATTAAATGCTCCCAAGAGTTCCTGTGACTGATTTTCTAGTATTGGTCTTATTTTCCTAATATCAGAAGTAATTAAATTTACCTGCCTTTGGCAGAACATATAGCATATTAAAAACAGTCTTCTAATATTTCAGAGTCAAGTAGCAGCACAACTTTGCTTTCAGGTGTGGAGCTCTTGACAACACAATAGTTGTACTTCTCTATTGCAGTTCACACACAAGGGTCTTAAAATGGATGATTCCATCACAAGTGTTTTGTTTGATCTGAATTAGTAGTTTATTCCAAATGCTAGGAATGCATTGGGTAAGGAAACAATCCCTTCAACGAGCCTTGTTTACTTGTAACTGTAGGCTAAGGTCCTTCTTGTAGGTGTTTGAAGAAACTGGTTATATGCTGGAAATCAGGTCAAATGGAACTGAGTCATTCATGGTTAGTATTTGAGTTGTAACTCCCCATAGAACAGCTAATGATCAACAGAATATAAGGGCAGACGTGATAAGCTATTGGTGGCTAGCAGCATAAGGAATTAAGGTCATTCATTTTCTTAATCAGAAATCTGTGAGGTTTTTCAGTCTGTGGTGTTTCTTAGATTTGTACATAGCAAAGAAGGTATTGCATTCAATGCAATTTCCTGCAGGTCTTGATATAAAGGAAATACCTTTTTGTGATTAACTGGCTGGAATAAAAGGATTTTCTGACTACTAAACCAAAAAATAGAAAACAAACTATGGAAAAACAAAAAAGGCAAAGGACAAAGGCCACTCCAACAAGTTCCAACAAAGTAGAAAGAAGTTTAATGAGGTTAGCGCTTTCGTACGGGTCAGTGTCTGTACTTCTTCAGACAAAGAAACGTCATTAAATGAATCACTTATATACCTTCCCCCTCCAAGTAAACCACACCTACCAAAATTCACATGAGTAATTAAATTACATTTAGTATTAATATAATATAATATTTTCCATCCGCATTATTTCATTTTTATCTTCAATTTTTGAAATATACATTCATGTTTTAGGTGTGTTACAGGACTTTTAGCTGTTCATCTTTTTACTTCTACTAATTCTTTCATTGATTTTTTAATTGATTGCTTCTAATGGATTATTTTGAGTGTTAATGTACCTTTAACTTTTTAATTACTAATTTAATTATGCATGTGAATTTTGGTAGGTGTGGTTTACTTGGAGGGGGAAGATATGTAAGTGAATCATTTAATGATGTTTCTTTGAAGAAGTACAGGCACTGACCTGTATGAAAGTGCTAACCTCATTAAACTTCTTTCTACTTTGTTGGATCTTATTTGAGTGGCCTTTGTCCTTTGCCTTTTTTGTTTTTCCATTTTCTGACTACTGTCTAGAAATGAAGATTGAATGTGTATGAGTTGTTCATCTATGTAATCTGGTCTCTTACAACTGTATTTGACTGAAGTGGAAAGCCATTTGCTACATTGAGGGTAGGAGTGTATATTAGCCAAAGATTACTAAGCTGCATTTTCTGCATTCAGTTTAAAGCAGTTGTTTGTAAAACAAGTGTGTACATAACCAAACCTTTTTAGAGCATAGTGGTATCCTCAGGTGAATAGGTAATATGGCCCAACTATCAGTCATTATTGAATTTATCTCACAGAACCTCATGAGTAATGTCCTGGATGTCTAGAAAGTAAATACCAAAGAGGATATCACATAAAACTGCACCTTGAGGAACTTTGTAATTTGCAGCTTTCAGCACCAAGAAGGCGTGAGTAATCTTCATGCTTGGGATCTACTGGATAGCCAATTAGCAGGCCAATAAATACATATTTGTTAACAGTGAATGTTTACTAATTTTTAAGCAACTCCTGCATGTGATATAGTGTCTAAACACTTGACTAGGTTAATGTACGCAGTGCACAGCATGTTGCCCTTGACAACAGCTGTAATACCTTAATAAGCTTGTTATTGCATTTTTGCTTTCCTGTACTTTAAAGTCATTGTTTGTTGTTTGATTTAACTGTTAAGGCTGCCCACTCAAGAGAGCTAGCCTGTGCAAAGCATTTACTGTGTTTTTCTGCCTCTAAAACTGTCCTAAAAAAAAAAGAAAAAAAAAAGAAAAAAAAAATCTTTGTTTTCTCGCCTTCACTGTGCTAGAATATTCCTGAATTCAGGTTTTGCTGTATTCTGGACTTTAGTACAAGTTCCTGTGTTGCCCATATCCTTACTTGGATAGGAGGAAGCTTCTCTGTTCACCAGTGAGAGTGGGGAGCTTTGACCAGCCTATCTGTCCCTGGAGGAGTGGTCTTAGCCCAGTAACTAGTTGTTTATTGGCCGTTTTGGGCTTTTTCCTAGCTCTTTCAAGTCCCCTGCTTTAAAACCCACTTTGGCACGGCTTTGCGTGATTTTGCGCATAGCACAGCATTGGGCAGCACTGCTTAAATGGGTTTAAACTATTTCTGGCTCCACAAAGTCTGCTCTTCACTTTTTCCCTTAGAACTGCTCTAAATCTCAAAATAAGCACTCTATTTTCTTTCTAAAGACCAGCACTTGCTCATATAAGTAAACTTACAGGTAAACACTAATAAACTTAAGCACTACACCCTCTTATACTCCTTTTAAGTACTTGCTCCCTATTGGTCCTTTCTGATCAGTCAATAAGTAGTTCCCTATACTTTTCAGGCATGTCCAAAGGCCAGTTTCTGGTTTACTCCCCAGTCCAGCTGGTGAATCTGGGAATCTTGAAGCAATGTTACAACTGCCTTATGTACACAGACCACCCTCTCCTCCTCCCAACAAGGTCAAACATATGTGAGAGATGCAACTATATAGCCAAACTGGAGGCTGAGCTCTCTCAACCCAGTACTGGCACAGCCGGTCAGGAGGAAAAGGTAACCACACACACCACAAATCCAGTCTCACATAGACCCATCGCACCAGCAAACTAAACACATAAACACACAAAAACATACTCGGAGGCTCTAAACAAAAATCTGCCTAAGCAGCAGAGACCTCCAAAGCAGACATCCAAGCAACCCCCACCATGCAACAATGCCCACGTAACACATAACTCACAAAGTCAGTGTGCCACACAGCCACAACCCTTAAGGCTAAACAACACACCTAATACACTTGCAATAGGTGACTCTATTGTCAGACACACTGACATCCCACTCACCAGACTGAATAAGGAGAAGGTCACTGTAAGCTGCCTGTCGGGTGCCAGGATCCGCCACATAACACATGCACTCAGGTCACTCCAAAGCAAGTACAAATATGACTCAGCCATTGTCCATGCTGGTGTGAATGACCTGAGACATACCTCCCTGGACTACATGAAAAGAGACATAGAGGAGCTCTCTGATCATGTAGCTCAAGCCGGTATGACCCTGACCTTGAGTAGCATCTTGCCCTCACCAAGAATGATGCCACAGTATAAAGACAAAATGATCAATTTTAACAATTGGCTAAAGTATTGGTATCATTCAAAGGGGATCCAGTGTCTGTCAGCCTGGGATGACATGCTTGACAAGCCACGTTGCTTCACGAGGGATGGCTTGCACCTGTCACCCCTGGGTTTTCCAATATTGGCAAAGGCTCTTGCCTCCCCCATAGTGCCTATTTTAGGCAAGGCTCAAAAGACAAACCCACCTCCATAGACAACACAAAGAAAAAACTAAGGGTAATGCTGCTCAACGCCAGAAGTCTAGACCTCAAGATGCACGCACTCGAGACTCTCCTCAGTATGGAGAATTTCAATATCTGTGCAGTGACAGAAACCTGGTTCAAGGCTCCCGAAAGCACCCCAGCACTACCAGGTTATACTTCATACCATGCTTTTCGGCCACAAAACTTGGACCGAACCACAAAAGGAGGGGGAGTATCCATATACATCAAAGGTACCCACACCTCCAGGTTAGTGGCACTGCACGAAGCATCGGAGACCATCCATGTGCAACTAACAGTTGGCAAAACTGCCTTTTAGTTTGTAGCCTGCTACAGACCACCCTCCAAACACAGGAACCCCACTCGGCTTTCCTGCGAACACTGGAAAATATGAAGATCTCTCCAAATACCATTATATTGGGTGACTTCAACTATCCAAACATTGATTGGGAAAACTACTCAAGCCCAAACACCCTCGCCCAATGGTTCCTAGAATTTATAAACTCAAACGCTATGGAACAACTGGTCACCACTCCCACAAGAGGGGAAAAAATATTGGACCTGGTCATCACCAGCATGGGGTCTCTATGTTCCACACCAGAGGTATACCCCTCATTGGTAAGATCATACCATAAACTAATCTCACTGGACATCCATATTCCATCCCCACCCCCAGCCAAGGAAACCATGGTGAAGAACTTCTCAAAAACAAACTTCGCACTTCTCAAAACCGAGGTGAAATCTTTCAAAGGCCCTGGGCCAGTGGAAACTACGGCCCAAAACACAGAATCCTTTACAAAAGCATTATATGGACACCTACAGGAATGCATGGAGCATGCTATCCCAAATAAAACCAAGACTCACTCCTCCAAAGGCAGGATACCTGTCTGGTGGACCCCGGCCATAAATAAGCTATATAACAGAAGGAGGAAGCTACTACATGATAGAGCAAAATCCCAAAAAGGGAAGGCGTCTCTGATCAGTAGTAGCAAGAAACTATGATCCCTCATAAAATCATCTAAGGCAAGCTTCGAAAGAAAAATTGCACAAGACACTAAGGATAATCACAAGGCCTTCTTTAGTTATGTCAGGAACCCGGGAGGCAACTCCCAGATATGCTCTGAGTTAGTGCAAAATTACAAAAAATACACTGAACTCACAGACATTGCCAACATCCTGGCAGAAAGTTTCAGTGCAAACATCTCCCCCCTTCCCCTCCAAAAGAGCAAATGTCTATCCCAACAGAATGTAGCCTCCCTGTGATCACAGATGCACAGCTGAGAGCTGCCCTCTCCAAAGCAAAAAACACAGCATCAATGGGACCAGATGGTGTCCCGGGCTGTGTCTTACATGAGCTCCAAGAAGAACTAAACCCTCACTTAAAGACACTGCTCAGTCTCAGCCTTACTACAGGATATGTACCCAAGGAATGGCGTACAGCAACAGTGGTCCCGCTCCACAAAGGTGGTGCCACAACAGACCCCAGAAACTATCGCCCTATAAGCCTGACCAGCCTGGTCTGCAAGGCTATGGAGCGTATCATCATGGAAATCATAAACAAGGACATTGGGAACCTCCAGACACTGGATCCTACCCAATTCGGCTTTGTTAAGGGCAGATCTTGCCTCTTGAACCTGGTTGACTTCTTTGAAACTGTTACCAAAGCCATAGATGAAGGGGAAGGTAGTCTACACTGCCTACCTGGACCTTGCAAAGGCCTTTGACACAATACCCCACTCGGGCATCATAAATAAGCTCACCAGCTTAAATATCAACCCCTATGTCACAAGATGGGTTGCAAACTGGCTCAGGGATAGAAACCACAATGTCAGAATTGCAGGTGCCATGTCAGACTCTAAACCAGTTACAAGTGGCATCCCACAAGGCTCAGTCCTGGGACACCTCTTGTTCGGTATATATTTGTCCGAGGTACAGGCTAACATGGGTGGACTATGGCTGACAAAGTTCACAGATGACTGCAAACTGGGCGCCATAATCGACTCTCTGGCCGACATGAGCATCCTCCAAAAGGGTTTCACAGTGACGGATAATTGATGCCAGAGCCATGGCCTAAAGCTACAAGCCAAAAAGTGCATTGTCATCCCCTTTGGGAAAAATAAAGTGCCCACAATTTACCACATAGATGGTAATCCATTAAGTGCGGAAGAAGTAATTAGGGACTTGGGGACCCAAGTAGATAGTAATCTCTCCTTTGACAATCACATTGCCAAAGTAGTTAGAAAGACATTCTATATAGCCCACCTTATCATGAAAGGGTTGACTTCTAGATCAAGAAAGGTCATTGTGCCCCTCTACTCATCAGTTATCAGGCCCATAATTTAATACAATGTCCCATTTGGGATGTACCTTACCCAACACCTGCAGCAACTGGAAAGACCACAAAAGTACCTCACCAAGAGGATCAAGGGACTCAAACAGATGCCCTATGCACGTCAGCTAAAGAAACTGCAGCTCTACTCAGTTGCATACTGCCTACGCAGAGGCGATCTTTGTCTGAGGTATAAAGCCATGTCCAACCCAGAATTAATGGACATGCTCCACCTCAAGAAATCCAAATCCCTTAGAGCTACATGCTCCAGGGACTTGAACCTCGGCACAGAAATAAATAGGGCATGCTGGAGAGGCAGATTCATATCCCAGAGGCTCCCCTCACTCTGGAACAAAATCCCAATCCATGTTAGGCAGAACCCCTCACTGACCCTATTCAAGAGAAATCTTGACGAGTGGATGGGAGACCGTAAGTTTACCCCTGGGATCTCCTCTGTGTCCTTGCTAGACAGAGGAACAGTAAACTAACCTTAATATGGCTACCTTCTGTGACCTACTATACAGAGGCACAGTCAACTAATCTAAAAGGGTGGCGAAAGCCAAACACACTCTGGCTACGCTTATAAATGCCCTAGAGCAGATAGCCTAGTATCAACCTATGAACCTATGAAATAACTTCTTCAAAGAAGCTTAAAAGATTTAAGAGATGGAATCTACACTTCAGAAAGGTAGACTGGATTGAATCTATTTCATTTACAAATTTTATCTTCAATCTCAACTTATCATTTGTATTTGTGCCTGAAGCACGGACAATAACCATTGGAATGTTCCTACAAAAGACTGCACCCAATGTAAGTTTCCATACTTCTGGCACAAATCCAGAGGATAAGCTAAGGCTGAACAGTTTAAGTCAATGCTCAGATAGAGCAGAGCTGTGACTGATGAGCATGCAACTAGTATGGCTTTCAGTCCCATGGATGAATTATTCTTAGCTAGAGACAGGCAATCCAAGACTTGTTGCAGGCTAATTTTAGGTGGGACTATAATTTGTCAAATTGTAGGATTTAGCTCTAACCTGTTTTTCTGAAGAAAATTTGGTGATGTGTGAGTTCCATTTGGAGCTTCTGCATATCACAAGGGGAGTAGTGGATGTCCACAAGTTTGCAGTCATCTGCTTTTTTTTTTTCAGGGTAAGCCCATCTACATCCCCAAACTATTCCTGCAAATTATGTATAGTAACTCTGAGACTGTACAATACCCAGGAAAAGGGAATATTCCCTTGCTCAGGGATTGTTCAGCTCAACTTGCTTAACTGAATATACTACTGGAAACTTCAAAAAGGTGTCTTTATTTCTTCCACAGGGAGGGTATCAGTTAGAGAATCTCCTAGATCTGCTAGCTAAAGTGATTTTATCTGAACTAATCCTTAATACTCTGTTTCTTGTTAGTCCTGTCACCCTCTGGGTCACAGGTGAAATACCAGACTTCACTCAAGCCCTCTGGATTACCTCAAATTATAGCAAGGTCTGACTTGAAGTTTTCAATCTCAGAAAAATGAATTTCAGTCCAACTTTTTTTTTTGCCCCTCTCTCTCTCTCTGTCTCCAGAAAGAAATCACTATAAGTACTAAATAGCTGTTTTCTGTTTTACTGACATGGTTTTATTGTTTTTTTACATAAAGTGCCTGAGACACAGAACTAATAAATAAAGATTTCTTTAGCTGCATTCATTTTATTTTATGCAGCCTATAGAGGGGAACAGTATTCCTGTCATATTTCTGTAACATACTCTTCTCAAATGCAACTTCTTCTAAATCATTGACGGAATTTTTATATGAAAGACAGGCATAACTTATAAAATTAGTCAGTACAGAGCTGTGAATTATATTTGTATTATTGATTTCACATTCTGATCCTGAACTTGTTAATTAGCAATGTCTAGCTTATGCAATAGAATTTGAACTTTTAAACTATCTAGACAAATGTGCATTGGAATATCTTAATGCTCTTCAGATATTCTGTTTTCTCACTTCATGAAAAAATATAGACATAGAAGGTGGCTAAATCTATATCTATATCTATCTATCTATATCTATCTATCTATATATATCTATATATATATATATATATATATATATATATATATATATATATATATATATATATATATATATATATATATATATATATATATATATATATATATGTATATATATATATCAGATTGGCAAAATAAATACATTAAATAAATAAATAAACAAATAGATAGATAGATAATAATAATGTACACCCATCATCCATTGATAATGTGAAGTAATACTTTATTCCTTTCTCCTTCCTCAGATCTTCTCAGCTGGAAAGGAATTATATTGCTGTGAAACAGCCAACCATTTTATACTTCATTTTGCTGAATTGCTGAAGCAGATTGTGCTGGTTTGAATCTGTTGTTTCCTCATAGTACAATGATTTCAAGGTTGATCACTATGTGGAATAAAGTCTCTTGTATGGAAGTAATGGGGCACTGTCTCAAGAGAAAAGCAATCACATTTTGAACAATGGAATATTTCTAATGTACTATTATGGTACAGGAATTCATCTTCACTTTTATATTAAGCTGAGGGTTACATAGATATCTAGACTGCATAAAGAATTCAGAGATTAGTCTTCTAAAAGGCCTTCTCAGAAGGCCATCTGATTAAGTATGCGACTGTTGGTTTCTTTCTGATATATAATACCATGTTACAATCTCTGTAAAATCATAATTTTTGCAGAAATACAAAAATATATAACAATAATGTCAATAACCAAAAATACGCAACAGCTTTTTTCTTGTCTTTTGAATAATTGTGATAAATACTGTCAGTCTGCTTTTAAATTACGGACTTACTTGCACATAGTGTCATTTCTTACGGGTGCTGGCTCTAACATCTTCAAAGCATACATCACATATAACAGAGGTATTATAAATTATATCAAACAAATTATTGCATAAAAGAAGCATTTATATGTTGAAAAAGTAATTTTAAAGGGTAATTAATAAGAAAATAGATTCCATTTATAGTACACTTCAAGGTACAAATAAAGCATGGATTATGAAGTAGCATGCCGTGTTTTGGCAAATGCCTAGCAAAAATATGTCTGATCAGCTTGAAGTTCCCCCATAGATATTGCCATCAAGGTTAATGTGCCAGCGTGAAGGAAATGAACAACTCTGCTTCTTGTCATTCTATCAAAGTTCAGCATTCCAGAGATATGAAATGTGAGTTTCCTTCCAATTAAGTTTGAATGGCAATGGTTTTGTACTTGTGATTTATTGATAGCAATGTAATTTCAGACTCAGGACTTCATACGGCATCAGGGTATAATTAGGTACTTTACGCCCTGGAGAATGAGTCTCCATTAGGAAACAACATGCTATGAATGTTGTAAAGGCATTTAAGAAAGTCAAAATCTTTAATGTGCAAAATGCTTCACAGCAATTTCCTGCAGGCATTTCAATAAAAATGTTAGTCCTTAACAGAAAAAAAAAATCTTATGGTATATGTACATTTTGCCTTTCTTATAGTGGTATAGCTAATTCAAAACTATAGCAACATTAGCAAATCATTTGAGGTACTGCAATAATCTCAGTTTTATAACCAAAACATCATAAAAATTATTGGTTTAACAATGTTTGGTGAGATAATATCTGAAAAAAAAATAGTTGCATGCAGTACTGCCTATGCATTTTAATAGAAATTGAAGTTCAAGTTAAATGCATTAGTGACTAGGGTCACTAAGTATATTGCATTGGTTCAACACACACTCTAATACTTAAATGGCTAGC
>NC_056729.1:120797246-120832246 GCF_019279795.1 Protopterus annectens
TTACTAGGAATAATTAATTTACCAATGTGTGCTGTTAACTTGAATATGATGATTGATATTTTCAGTGACCCTTGGTATTTACATTCCCAGGTTATAGATAAAAAAATAGTGTCATATACAAGCATTCTGTTCTTCCATATCATGCTACTCAGGACATATATCAAAAGATGAAGAAAGTGTTTTATATAATATATAAATTGGTTGATATAAAGCAGTGAATGTTGAAGGTTCAGAACTAGAAAAGGGGGGTTGTGGGACAGTACCAATCTTACTTTCATGGACTAAAGCATGATCTTGGAGAATAGGAAAGTTTCTTAACAAATCATCCCACAGCTGCTCAATGATTCTTTCATGGTCATTTCCTTATATACAACAACTCAGTAATACACATAGTGATAAAGATTTATGTTAACCTGGGACAACTTAATGTACTATACTACAGTGTTATGAAGTAAAAAATTTTGATGTGGAACCATCAAAATGCAGACACTTTTAAAAAAATACTACCCACAGATTCCACAACTAAGAAGTATATCAGAAAGAAAATAAGTTATGCTCTCTGTAAAGGTCTACAATGTAATGCCATTATTCTAGCTGCTCTAAATAAGTGTTACTGCCTTTATGCAAAACAAGCATACATATCTGGGCAGTGCAGTGGTGCAGAGGTAGCACTGTCATCTCACAGCAAGAGGTTCTCCAGTTTGATTCTAAGTTGGGGTGTCTTCTGTGTGGAGTCTCCATGTCCTCCCTGCATTCATGTGGGATTCTTCCCACATTAAAAAGACATGCATCTGGAGTGCTTCTCCCCGGGACTCCACTGAAGATTGGCTTTATTCCATGTTGGACTTTCCCAGTAAACAAATGTTAAATAAATCAAATAAAATGTTATCCCTGCCATGAAGAGGTGACCTTTATCATATATGGCAATCAATCCAGTCAAAAAGTCTCAGTACAAAAGAATAATAAATTATTGCCTCTCTTTCATTTTCATAGTATGCATCAAACAATGTTACAGTTTGCCAAAGCACAGCATCTCTTAAAATATTTTACCAAAACATCACATGCATCATCATTTGGCTATGATAGTTTTGCATCAGTTAGAAATGGGAATGAACCTGATAACACTGGGATTTTCTTTTCTTTTTTCTTTTTGTGGGTATTGTGCTATTTCCCAAGGAAGTTACTTGAACAGACTAGAAGCAAAACTTTCAAGGACTGAAACTGGTTACTTGAATACTGAAGTGATGCCTAGCATGATGTCTGTAATGCAGATGTGGAAAATTGTGTGTGTGTGTGTGTGTATGTGTGTGTGTGTGTGTGTGTGTTTTACACAGGTCACTAGAGATATCAGAACAATCTGTTCATAAATGTTTTATAACTAAGTTCTTCTACTCAAACTATGACCTATAGACTATACCATATGATCCCTAAATTACATTAGTATTTAAAACTGTTATTGTACTGCATAGACAATGTTTTGTCATATTGTCTCCATGAAAGTAGCGCCGTGTTTACTCACAGGAATACATAGCATATAAGGAGGATTCAATGATTCTGGAAATAAAATGTGTTCCTTGAACATAAAACTGTGGAATATTCAGCCTGTCTCTCAAAGGGTCCTCCTAGCAATTGTAATAAACTGGAAAAGAATTTGACAAAACATGAATGACTATGACTATTCAAATACTAATATCAGAAACTTACAAAAGGTCCAGAATATGAGGCAATAAAGCATTACAATTATCATTCTTTACGATTTTTAACTCAGAATGGGAGCTATATTAGCCAGCTCTGTGGCACAGAGAGGAACAAGTTTTGACTACTCCTATGGGTTTATAATTATATACTAGTCCAATGGTCTCCAGCCCACCTCAATTGTGTCCCTATATATCATGGGCATTCATTACAAGGGGTTGTATGAGTTATAGGTTTATATGTATATACTAGGCTAATGACCAAAAGATAAGAATTGAACCATGTACCTTGCATCTATAAGGTAATCACAGTAACTACTATGTCAAACCAACTCTAGTTCAGTTGAAGGCTCAGGTGCCTATAAGAGATGATCAGGAAGGATGTATGTGATGGGCCATTATTGTCTCATTCATCCTGGGAAGCAGGCAGCTCTGACTCAACACATGGGTGAAACAGAGTGCACACTAGATGTTCAAAGCCCATGCTGCACGTAAGGGGAAATTGGCATGCATGCCTCCCTTTCGGAGACAGTAATTGTGTGTTCAGAGGAGCTGGTGTGGGGGTGTGTGTAATCCTGATGAGAGAGGGTAAGCCACACCCTCAAGAACAGCAAGTTGTCCCACTCCTTAAAATCCAACTCTAATCAGGGAATCAAAGACTGATAGGCACTCCATGGCAGGAATATGTGGGACACTGGGCTCTTTCATAGCACTGGAATGCATGGCTCCAATTCCACTGGAATGAATGGATCAATTGGGTGAAGTCAGAAGAACAATCAGCCTAAGTGATAGGGTAGTCCAAAAAAAACGCATCTTGACTCATCATATTTTTCTCAGAATTTTCCTGAAATAATAATTAAAAAAAAAAATCCATCTGTTTGGTAGCCAGTTAATGTTATTCTGCTACCTAAGTTCTCCTGCATCAAAAATGCTGACAAGTGTTAAAACTGTAATCCTGCTCATTTTAACCAAGTTTCATGATACAGTTATTTATAACTCTATCTTAACAAATATGTACAAGCATGTTTTGTTGTCCGATCAAAAGTCACAGAAAATGCATTACATCATTCAGTCATCTCAAGTAATATTCTTGATAGCAGTGTTACTAGACACCCTGCTAGTGTAGTTTTGTGTTTTTTTAGGCAAAGGTTGCATTTTTTATCAGTTGACTTTGGCTTGGTCCTCATATAACTCAATAAACTTGATTTTGAGGATGGAATATGGTATGTCGATAATTAAGTATCTCTAAGACAGAAATGCATGGGTCTACAGCCACCCCCTTCTCAGGTTTTGGGTGATGCATTGTAGGTATCTGGAAACATTCTTTTTTTTCCTGCTGAGCTTCCACATTTTATATCTAATCTCAGAATAGAGATCCCCACACTACAAGGCACTCTTGACATAGATGACCTATTTACAATTCATACAGAAACTTGCACTTTGCATCCAAAATCTGTATACAATCTGATATCATAAAATCGTTAAAATGTAGGAGATCATGAAAAGTTGAGTTTTTGACAGAATGGAATACTAGACAAAAATCACATTGCAGGGATTGCTCAGAGACAGATTATAGTGACACAGCTTCAAGCCTGTCTTCATAGCTATGCAGCTTCACTTCGGTGATATTTTTAGTTAAGTAGCAATGTAGTCTTTCTAGTCATATATGTTTGGACAGACACGCACACACTATAAGTGGCATTGTGGTCTAAAATTGGTCTGACCAGGGAGGACTACAAAGGAATAATAACTTCTTTAGACCTGAATGAAATGCATGCACTTATTCACAGGGCTGGAGAGAAGGATGTCTCCACTACTGTTCATACACAATGGGCAAAGAACAGAGAGCTGTTTCAAAGCTACTGAAATCTCTAAAAACTGTTATCAGTCTGAAATGGAGTGATGTGTCTACTGTAAGCTGCTGTTGAGATTTATTTGCAAAGGTGACAGTACCATACTTTTTTGCACTTAATTAAGCCCATTTCTCAGAAAGCACTGATGTCTATGGTTTAACCTTTCTTGTGGTAACGTATTGGATTCTGAGTAAACTACAACATCTAGATGGTAGTTGCTGGGAAATTTAGTTAGTCACATGTCTGGGTTAATTATTTGGAGGTCTGAGGAGTAGGTGCTAAAAAGAAGGAGTCCTACTAATGATCACTGAGGAATGCCAGTAGTCTTTGTTTTTGCTTTCTTATGTGATAGATGCTTTTTTTTCTATTACAGTTCTATTTTCTAGCCAGTTTTCTATCATTCTTACAAAATAAGGATTGACATTAAGGCCTTTAAGCTTATTTACAATTCAAGCATGGAGAATAGTGCCAAAGGTATTTGCTAGATCCACATACCCTATATGAACTACATACCCAGTATCTACACCTTTAGTGACTTTCTAAAAGAATATTACTAATTGAGTAGAAATGACCTGTCCTTGAAAAAAAGATTATGTTGTTGGTGTAGAGAAATAAGACTTTGTATTAAATATTAGAGCTAATACAATAATATCTAGTATACCCCATGGCTTTGCAAATTCAGCCTGTTTTGCTAATGGCTTTTTAATTCTCAGGATCTGAAGTGGGGACCACTTTATCGAGTGGTATTTAGATTTCTTCAGGATCATATCTTGTGAAAAGTTTTAGGAGCAGTTCAGACTGGGCATTTCTGGCACTATTGAATAATCAATCATCTATATTTTCAGGATCCAATCAGGCACCAATTTTAGCTTCAAAATGTGCAGTTAAAAGATGTTCCACAGTAATATCAGGGAGGAAAGGGATAGGGAATTTATGGAACTGTTTCTGGTATGTATTTGGCAATAAATTTATCTGTAAGTATATCATCAACATCTTTAGGGTCAGAGTGCTTAATATAACTGAAATAGAAACTGAAGTTATATATCACCTGCAAAGTCAAGGATTTAGTGCAGAAAATTCAACACTAGTAACATCACGGTTTGATAGAGTAATGAGTTCCCAAATTAAGGAGAAACCAGTGGAATGGGAAGCATTTGATCAGTAGGAAACCAGTACAAAAGTTCAGTTAGAGTTGCACAACAAGGGTAGGAGCAGGGAACGGTGGCAACTCTGATGTTGTCAATGTTGTGGTTGGATAGACCAGTGCGTTCCAATATGAAAGAGCCATGGATGACACAGGATGAAGCCAAACAGAATATGTTATGGGAAGATGTTCTGGAACTTTCTGTAGAATGCCTGCAGGAAAGGGAGAACAAAGAATATACCCTTAGTTTATAGAAAAATGATTCCAGGTAAAAGCTGCTTGATTTAATAGAGATGCATAAACATATTAAAATCAATGAAAGAAATAGATTAGAGAAAGTCAATAAGACCTAAAATGCTAGAAGTCTGATAAAACAAAGGTAGTGAGTAACCAAGACTGTTCATAGAAATTCATGTGATATAACAGAAGTGAACAGGATATATTACTGTGCAACTAAATTAATAGCAGATAACATTTTACCACAAGAACATGGGACAATAAGGGAAGAGAAGGGAATATCATCATGAAAGTATTGAATAGTGAAAACTATAAAGCAATTAAGACAAGAAGTGTCACTATTAGAAGAGCACAGAAGAGGGAACAGATCCACAAAAATACTTAGAAAGATAGGCATGATAAAGCAAAGCTCAGTAACAAAACAGACCAGGATCTAGCATACACTATTGCAAATAATGAATTAAAGATAACAGTACAGGTAGAAAAATAGAAAATATGCAGAGAAATATAAAGGCAAAGTACAAAACAAGCACTTCATCGATGGCCCAAAAAAGTTTTATAGGGAATTGGGAAACAAGGTAAAAGCAATGCTAACACCACCAAAATAAGAAGAAATAGATACATTTTAGAGAAATATATATGAAGACCCTGTAGAACATAACAAAGATGCTGAATGGATAGAAGAAGTAAAAGAAACAATAAGACGCTTAAATGTGCTGGATATGAAATGGGATGAAGTAATGACCACAGACATTGAAACACATTTAAGAAATGCTACTAACTGGAAAACCCCACACACAAATGCAGTACCTAACTTGTAGCTGACAGTATTAGCAACTTCACATGACAATTTAGTTCTGAGTAAGAACTATTTATATGCATGTCCTGAACAGACACCAACCTGGTTAACAACAGGAAAAACGATACCACTTCTTAAAGTGAATGTGCAAGCTATCCTAAAAATTATAGAGTAATAACTTGCCTGTTTATGATGTATAAACTAGATATTGGAATTGCTACCAATAGAGTTTATAGTCATTTAGAAGAAAACTCAATTAGTTGTTAAATAAGGTCATAATATAGAATTGTAAAAAAGGGGAAGAATCTAAGTATGGCATAGATAAACTACAAATAGCATTTGACAGCATCCCATATTCATGGATAAAGGAGAGCATAAAAATGTATAAAATATACCCTATATTGTTTGATTACATTACAGTGACCATGAAACAGTGGCAAACTACTCTGGAGCTAAGTCATGACAAAGGACAAATTATTATCCCAAGGATAACATTTCAAAGGGGGATACTCCAGGGTGACTCTTTGTCACCGCTGTTCTTTTGTCTTGCCCTTAACCCATTAAGCTCTCTACTTAATGGATTAAGTAATTGGTTACTTTTTGTCTCCTAGAAAACAACAAAGTGTAACGACTTCTCATCTTCTTTTTGTGAATGATTTAAAACTATGTAGTGCATCAGCTGAGGAACCAAAAGCACAACTGCAAGAGGTAAAAACTTTCTCAGATGATATAAGAATGTCATTTAGTCTTGATAAATGTACAAAAGCAACTTTAGAGCAGGAAAACTGCAGCACCAAGAAAATATCAGTCTGTGACAGGAATGCGACAAAAAGGAAGTTGAGCAGGAGGGAGTGTATACATATCTGAGAATTGATGAAGGGTTGACAATAAAACATGAATAAAAGCAAATGAAATTCAGGAAGGAATATTTTAGAAGACTAATACTAGAAACAGCCCTAACATCTAAGAATAAACACCAAGCTATAAACCAATTTGTTCTTCCTCTTCTCACTTACAGTTTTGCAGTGACTGACTGGCCTCAAAAGGTATTGGATCAGTTGTACAGGAGAACATGAAAAATGTTTCACCCTTATCAAATAATTTATAAAAATGAGTGTATACCAAGAGTATGTATTCCCCATTCTGAAGAAGGTATAGGCATCCTTGAAATTGATTACATGTATACATATGCAATCGTAGGAATGCATACATATCTGCTGACCTCACAAGTTCTAGAAGTAGTGAAAGTTTTAATACATGAGAATAAGCTAAGATGGCTTCACTACTTAGTTTAACAGAAGCAAATCAGTTTCAAGTAGGAATGGAAATTAAGCCAGTAGATAAAAATCAGCGAGCAATGTGCCAAAAAACAAACATAAGAATATAAGTTGAAGGATCAGATGAGAAGACAAGAAATGTGAAAAAGGCATAAATATAGTTGCAAGTACAGGAAACTCCTGGAACAACCTCATGTTTAAAAGGGGCTGACATGGAAACGTTTAAGGAGCTGTGACTTTAAACAGAAATATGAAAGGTTAATATCAGGGACCTAGGATAATGGACTACATGTACATTAGTTTGCAAAGTGCATTGAATATGTCAGAGAAGCAGACAAATGTGGGTTTTGTAAAACAGAATTAAAAACAGTCACAAATATTGTTGCTTGGTGTGATACACCAATAGCAGAGGGCCTGTATACTTAAAGCCATAACATTGTGGCAAGACTGTTGCATTGGGGATTATGCAACCACTGCAATTTTGAAGTAGGTGAAGAATTGGAAACATGAGCTACAAAGCATTATAGAAAATGATGAAGGTTATATCACATGGGATCACCCATTACCAACAGTTCAAAAAATAGATGTGAGAAAACCAGGTATAGTAGTCCATGAAAAGAAGACAAAAGCAGCACTGACCATTGAATTGCTACACCCAGTGATTATAGTGTGTTATGTACAGAGAGACACAAAGTCATAAAATACCAGGATTTGCAGGCAGAAACAAAGGTAATGTGGAAGAAGGATACCCAGCAGTAGTAGAAGCAGTGGATCTCATAACAAGAAATGTACAGTCATATTTAGATATGCGACTGACAACTTCCCATGAGTTGCAGAAGGAGTCATTTCTGAGCATATCACAGATGTTTTGAAGAGCATTTTTTTGCTAACATTAAAGACTGAAACAATACTAATTTGATAACTTTAATCATACTTTGACTTAAGAATTAGGTCTATTCTTGTCATGGTATTAGAAATCCAAAAGACTTGGAGTAATTAAAAAAAAGTCAGACTGCTTAATACTATTATGAATTAATTCAGTGCATTGTATGTTAAATCATAGTTGTCTGATATAGTTAAAGAAGGATTTATGATTTCTCTGTTTTGGATGCTAATTCTAATTTATGTTCTGCTTTGATGTTCCTTAAGATAGCTTTCACATTTCTGCTGAGTCTTTAATGTGCATAGATTTTCATTTATTATAGGCTTCATAATTCTTATTTTTCTTTTATTATAAAGCTTGTTTTTATTGGCACTCCTCCAAGGTGGTTTATTTTTATGTTCTCCAGTATATTGAGTTCTAATTTGGGTTGTCTGTTAGGTAGGAGTAAAATTCTTTGACATAAGTGACTACTGAGTTTACATAAGGACTAGAAATCTTGTAGCTGAATTTTGAAAGTTCATCCTTTAGTTTTAATAGCTTTGCCCTTTTAAAGTCCTTGACTTTAGGGTGTTCATTGGAGTGGGTTTAACAGACATAAAGGAGAAGATTACCAGTTTTTAATTGAATGTGTGCATTGCTGAAAATATGCATGTATGTATGTATTTATTTATTTATTTCAGTGTTATGACCAGGGAAGTCCACTGGGCCAAGAAGAGTCCTTTTTTAGTGGAGGCCCCGGGAGAATAGCTCCAAAGATACATTAAAGAAATACACAAATTAGTAAAAAAATGCTTGTCAGACTAAGAATACGTGATTATACATACATATAAATACAGCATATTTCAGTCTAGTAATACATTAAGCAGTACAGCATTATGGTGTGGCTGACAATCTAGCACAATACAGCTGGGGTATATATACAATCATGAGAGGATATACCGGTAGAGGAATGATGTTGTGAACATTTAGTATATGCATAGTTTGTTCATCTGGAACACAAGAGATCTAATGAGGTTATCTAGGTGCAGTGGTAGAAGACCAGGAACTGTATGGTGGGGTGTTTGAAAACTAGGGAAAGAATGTGAGTGAGAATGAAAGTGGAAAAGGTGAAGACAACGTATAGAGAGGGAGTTATGTTGTAGTGCGACATGGCCATGCCCATTTTGAAGATAGATGGCAGAACAAGAGAGATTTGAAGTTGGTATGTTTAGAAGTGTTGCGAAGGGGTGGAGGGAGAGAGTTTCAGAGTTTGGTTATGGAGCAGGATAACAGGAGTTGGCCAGGAGGTCTGGAGGTTTTGTGGAATTGTCGAAGGTTTTGGTCTTCTGATCTGAGTGAGGGGTTGGGTATGTAGGGAGTTAAGGAGAGGGGCAGTTGGAAGGCTTGAAGATAAGCTTGTGAGCAGTGGTAAATTGGAGGAATTTCAAGTAATTGGGTAGTTCAAGCCATTGCAGGGTATGGAGTGGATGGATATCATACTATATCATATGAATGCCATAGGAGAAGTGCAAGTAGAACAATGTTATTGAGAATGAAATCAAGATTTTGACCCATTCTGGGCTTGTTTTTGCAAGGGAGTTAACATCTACTTTCTTTGGATTTACCCAGCCTTTAAGCACCTGTTTAATAAATGACTAGTTGAAGTCACTCATCAAAATAAAGTTATTTTTAGTTATAGGTAGTTTAGTAAGCACATTTAGAACTCTTTTGTGGTCTTTCAGCAACATGGAAAGTGACCTATAGAAGTGGCAAGATTTTTGCACTGGGGATTATGCAAAAATGATGGTACTGAAGTGGCTGAAAATCCCTGGAAAATGATGAAGTCTGCATCACATGGGATCATCCATTACCAACAGTTCAAAAGATAGATGCTAGAAAACCGGATATAGTGGTCCAAGAAAAGAAGACAAAAATAGCATCAATCATTGAAATCACCACACCCAGTGACTACTGTGTCTTGCATACAGAGAGACACAAAGTTATAAAATGTCAGGATTTGCAAGGGGAAATGGGAAGAATGTGGAAGAAAGATACCCAGATAGCTCCACTAGTAGTAGGAGCAATGGGTCTTATAAAAAAGAGTTTACAATCATATTTAGACATGCTATCAATACATGTAACTTTGTATGAATTGCAGAAGGAATCATTACTGGGCATATTGCGGGTGCTGCAAAGAGCTCTTTTGGCTGACATCAAACAGAACAGTAAAACAATACTAATTTCATGAACTTTAATCATACTTTGACTTAGGAATGGGGATCCATTCCCATCACGGTATTAGAAACCCCAAAGATTTGGAAAATTAAAAAATGGAAAGGCTATATTGTATTGTTTATGGTAATTTGAAATTCAATAAGTTCTCTTTTCTGGTTACGTGAAACATGTGGTGATATAATTGGATCTCTAACAAATATTGACATGCTCCCCTACTTTTCTACAAGTCTGAATGCAAGATAGATGCTAAAATCCAGTGAGAATGGTGTCTTTACACTGAAATTTAATCTAACAACATGTTTACAGGTTGCAGGAGAGCCTCATGATCCAGTAATTTATAATTTAAACTTATGGCACTAAAACAGCCACCTTGACTTAATACACACTGGAATTTACTGCAACTCTTTTTGTTAAGATAGAATGCCCAGAAGGTGGTTTTGTCTAAAAAAAACATTAGATAGGCAGCAAGTGCCTTGACCTGTATTTAGAATCACTAAAATGAAAGATTCAGACCGTTCTTGTTAATAGGCTGTTCACCATTTTGTTCAAAGCTGACACATACTGGTAGTTGTCACTAATATGACACCAATAACATACAGCTGTCAAAGCCAGTCATTGTTTCTTCGTATCATGGAATAATTCTAGATGAGGGTAAGATTCCACTTAGGACCACAATCTTATGTTCAAGCAGAACATGTGTAGAAAAGTCTGATATGTCTCTCTTCATGCCCTGGTTGAGCATATTCAGTTATGTACACTTGCATGAGCCAGCAACAGACTGCAATCAGTTGTCTTTGATGAGGTTCTGTGGGTCCCTTATGATTCTTACATCCTAGCACAAGGAAACTGTCCCTCTGTTTTTCTTCATCCTAGCAAGTGTAGAGTCAGTTGTACTGGTGATAGACATCAATTATTAGGGCATTGCTACTTGGATACAAAGATTTTGAAGCTGTGGAAGGTTTGTAGTCTGTGGTATTGTGACTCACTGAGTTACACAAGCATGGTGAAGCTGTTTTAATGGATTGCTCTCAAGACTAATTTGCCCTGATTTTTTTTTTTTTTTTTTTACAGCCTCACCATATGTTTTTGCAGTGTATGCTTTTATAGGCATGGATGAGCTTATATGGTGCTTACTGACCAGCTTTGAAGGTGAGTGGATAGTATCCAGGTTCTGCAGATAACTGCACCTCTCATAAATCATGCCACATTGCTCCAACAATAGTCTGTTGCCTGTGAGCATTAGGCAGTGCTTGCAGTGTCTCTGAATATGAAATTCAATGAGAGCTGCAAAAGAAGAATTAGAGGCCGAATTGGTGCCCATATTCTTTAGATGGGTCGAACTATAGCGGGTAGGAAGGGCATACTGAACTGATTTAGTCTGCAGACATAGAAGATGTGCTGGGTAGTTAATTCCTGCTGTGGATGAGATCTACTATGTGAAGTGAAGATATGCAAACAATGATGCAACAAATCAGAATCATAGCTAGGGCAGGGTGAAGAGGCTAGCCCTTCTGGGTACAAGCAGCTTGGGTACAGTCTTGTTATCATCAGCACCTCTAATTAATACTACATTTTATTATTGATACAATTCCAGTATTTATTTATCCAGGCCATTTAAACACTTGTGTGCTGCAGACGATTTCTTTTTGTTTTGTTTTTCCCTCAACTGTGGTTTGAAGGGACTCCTGGGAAAGTTATTTCAACCTGCAGGGAGAAGGTAATATGATACAGTGCAAGCTGAGATAAGTATACAACTACAACTTGGTATAACACTCAAATACAGAATAATAGCAACAGTATAACCAATGAAGGTAGAAATTATCATGTAAATACAGTAAGAGGCCCACAAACCTCCTGGAGATGGGAAGTCATTACTAAAACACCTGCGGGTATTGACTAGAATATCTATAGTATTACTTTGGGATGATACGGCTAGGCTTGAAATGACCTCTGGGTTGATAGCCTAGTAACCTGCTATAATCCTATGATCTGATGCAATACATTTTGATACACAGGACAATTACAATTACATGAGAGTAATATATGAATTCCATAATAAAATGAGGGATGAACGAATAGTAAAAATTGCACATGCTATACTCAAAAATAGCAGTCTCAGATGCCATTAATAGGGAGGTTACAGGCAAAAGTGACAATTTTTGTCATATTGTTGTAGGTTGGAGAGTTTGATGGCACAGGGATTTACAAGTATAGGGGATGCATAATGAAGAATTACTAGCAGATTGGCATACACTGTAATTTTTCGACTTGGTTCAGATCAGTATTTTTTTATTGCATATGATGCTTCAAGTTTTGATGTGTCTTTGATAACCTCATGTATATGCACATCAGATTTAAACTTTTCATCTGTAACAACACTTAGCACCTCAATATTTGTAACCCCCTGAATCAATGTGTAGTCTGAGTAACTGATTTTGAAATCCAGACTGGTGTCATAGTGAAGTTTTGTGGTGAAGGGAATCAGTTTACTGTTTTTGTAAGGATTTTGCAGAAGTTGGAAACTATATGTTCAAGTTTAAGTGGGATAGAAGGCCTCCTGGTTAACTCTTGTTTGAGAAAATTGAAACGAGAACCCAGGAAGAAGTATTATTATTAGTCACACTGGATGTGCAAAGTCATTTTACGGTCATCCCAAATAATTATGGAATTGAAGCCATCAGGAGATTTGCTGGCAGTGAAGTTTTGGATGTTAATCTCCTTTGTACTCTGTTAGAACCAGTACTGGAGAATAACATCTTCTTATATGGCGACATTCACTATTGGCAAAAATGGGGGGTTGCCATGGGCACCCCATGTGCCAACAGTTATTCGAATATAGTGTTGGCACAATGGGAGAAAGAATGGGATCTACATGTATGCAACTTGTGGAAAGATCAGATAATTTTCTACATGAGTTTTGTGGATGATGTCTTTCTCCTATGGAAAGGAGATGCTACTAGTCTATGGGAACTTGTCACGTTTCTCTCTTACACAACCAGTTTTTTGAGATTTGACTTAAAATTCTCATTAAGGGAGACAGAGTTCCTTGATGTGAAACTTTGCCTGACCCCAGGCAAAGGGAAAGAAACCATGATTTTCAGGAAACCTACATGGCAAAACCCTTTGTTACATCAGACCAGCATGCACCCAAGGCACATCTTTCGGAATTTAGTGGGAAATCAGGTCACACATATCTCCAAATTATGTTCTATGGATGACATCTTCTTAAAAGAAAAAGAAACTCTTGTGAACACCCTTAAGAGAAGAGGATATAAGGAAGAAGATACCAGAATGAGTAGAGAAGAAGCCATGCAACTCAGAACTCAAAAAGGGTATCCCCTATATTCTAATAGGAAGCTTGAAGAAAGCAGACAACTACAAGATAATAGGCCTTCAGCTAATTTGAGGTGCACACTGACTTAAAGCATGGATAATGGATTATTTTGTAATTTTATTAGGAAGTTTTGGCAAGTCCTAACTTTGGATGAGAAATTACAAAACATAGTGGAGGATAAACCTAGCTTTTCATTTCGGAACAAGAAGAACCTGAAGCGCTTATTGTGACAACATGAAGAACCTACTATCAGTAGATATAGTACATGGAGCCAATATAAAGGTACCTGGAAATGTGTTTTTTGCAAAGACTGCCCTTTTATATGGACACATAATATATTTGAACACCCAGTCACCAAGAAGAGTTATTCCTTCAAGGGTATGCCACATGTACCAGCAAGAATATTGTATATTTAGCCACCTGCGCGGCATGCTCTTCCTATTATGGAGGTAAAAACAAACAGGGCTTTTAAGGAATGGATTTTATGCCATCTAGCAGACATAAGAAATCAAGTAGCTACAAATGCCTTGTATCAGCATATTAGGGCAGAAGAAAATCACAGTTTCAAATTTATGGCTCTAATGAAGCTGAACGAAAGCCCAAGGGGAGGTGACATGAAAAACAGAACAGAGGTGGAAAAGACCAAGTGGATTATGGAAATGAGAGCAGATAAACCACCAGGCCTTAATGGAATGGTACCTCTAAAACTCATTCTGAAAGAACGGAGCATAAATATAAAAAGTAGAAACAGGAAGTGGGAATAAGCAGAACTTATTCCTGCTACTTGTAACTTTGGAGGACTACCACCAGAGGGACCTGTCTCCATTCGCCATGGAAGAGGGACCACCACTAAACAACATGAAAGTTTTGCCTTGATGGGAGTAAATAAAGGATCTGAAGAAGGTTATACCGAAAGCGCTTGCTTATTCTACGTTCTCTTCATTTGTTTTGGCTTTTAAGAGTTTTATTAAATTGCAGATTTTATCATGTCTGTGGTGATATGTCAGTATTGTTTTCTACTTTGGTTCTTTTTTGGCAAGACTACCTTCAGCAGCGTGTATTTATTTTTTTGTTTCAACTCTTTGAAGTTAAGACAGATAGCAACACAGATGAGGGTTGTGTCATCTGCAAACTGAATGAGTGATACATGCGTGGAGGCTTTGTGGAGGTCATTTATGAAGATATTAATTATAGGAGTTCTAAGACAGATTCTTGATGTACTGCAATCAGGGTTGCCAGATTTCCAGCCCCCCAGGTAGGGACAAAAAAAAAAAAAAAGAAGGTCTCTCACGGCAAGTGAAGACCAAAAAAAAAAAAGGTCTTCACAGTTCCACATTAAAGAACAGTAGCTCAGTAGCTCTGCACTAAACACAGAGCTTCTCGTGTTTAATGCATTGCAGTTCTGCATTCAACACAAGTAGCTCCGTGTTTAGCGATTTTTGATTGGCCCATATACTGGCATATGGGCCAATCAAAAATCGCTAAACATGGAGCTTCTCGTGTTTAATGCGGAACACAAGAAGCTCCGTGTTTAGCAATTTTTGATTGGCCCGTATGCCAGGTATATGGGACAATCAAAAAAAAAAAAAACAAACAAAGCGGAGGTTGGCCGGGATTTAAACTGGCAGGGCAGGACTCGGGATCAGGCTGCCGATCTCGGGACAGTCCCACCCAAATAGGGATGTCTGGCAACCCTGACTGCAATAGTGAATGGAAGAAAGGAAGGCGGTGATGATTACCACTTTACTGCTTGGTGTCTGCTTGTTAAGTGGCTGGACTGACAGAGACCTATACACTGTAGGTTTTGGAGCGCTTTGTCATGTAAGACAGTATCAAAAGCCTTTGAAAGAGAACAGTGAGGAAACCATCTTGCCATTATTCTGTTAAGACTGATGGTACTGACAAAGTCCAAGATGGCAGTTTTTGTGCTGTGATTTGCTCTAAGCACATGTTGTGTAGTAGAGGGGATACTGTCTTCTGTGAACTATTGTGGCATTTCAAAAAAATGTTTTTTGAGAGAGAGGGAAGGATAGCATTTTGCCTGTAATCAGACAGCTCTGTAGATTGTCCTCATTTGTGTAAGGGCAGAATGTTAATTTATTTCCAAGTAGCTGTAATATGTTGCCTTGAAACGATCTGTTGATTAATATGAATACCGGATCAACTACTGCATTTGCACTGATTTTAAGGTTCTCACATAGGATCTTATCTATAGCTATGGGGGAGTTGGGTTTTAATTTTAGTAGACGTTTTATTTATTGCTGATGTGGGAATTGGTTTCAGATTGAATGCATTATTGTGGATGTCGTTATGAAGACAGCTAGGATGTTTAGAATTGCTGCTGGTTTTAATTAGGCAACAGTTTAGATGAAGTGAATGTTGATATCAGAGGTGATAGCTGCTATCGAAAGGTTAGGGTATGGTTTGGCAGCTTGGCTGTACTGGGATGTACCATGAAAAGTCATGGGCTATGCCATAAATGAAGTATCTCTCAATATTCATGCATCAAGGATTGATTATTAAGTGATAACCTGGCAAATTTTCAAGCCTCCATAAACCCTGAGAACACTGCTGCCTATGCAGAACTGTTCACAGAAACCTTATACAAGCATGTTAATAACTCATAGAGGCAGTTGTACCCACCAGGAGGAAGTACAAAACTTACTCAAAAAATAAGCCACTCTGGTGGAATAAAAACATTAACAGGCTGTATAAGAGAAGGAAGAAAAGCCTGCAAAAATTAGGAAGCGCGGCACCCAGCAGGATGAAAGCACTCTCATCAACTAAATTTGGCCTCACAGCCAAGGACAACCCCAAGGCATTCTTTAGCTATGTCCACAACCTGAAAGGCAATAGACAATTGTGTGCAGAGCTCATTGTAAATGGCGCCACTTATACTGAATCAGCAGATACAACAAACCTACTGGCCAACAAGTTCAGCTCCAACTTTACCCCTCTCTCCAATCAACCTTCCCTCAGGCAATACCATCAAATATAATTCCCCCTGCTATCACCAGGGAACAGGTCCTTAATGCTCTCTCTAAGGCCAAGAACACTGCATCAGCGGGCCCAGTCAGTATCCCAGGATGCTTCTAAACAGCATGAAACATGATCTATCAGGCCCTCTGGAATTGCTATTTAACTGTAGCCTCCAAACAGGTGTCATGCCTCATGAATGGAGAACAGCACAAAGGTGGGCCATCTACAGACCCTGACAACTACAGACCCATAAGTCTCACTAGTCTCATATGCAAAGCTGTGGAAAAAAGTATCATGGGAATGATCAGTAATGACACAGGAAACATCCAGACACTGGATCTAACCTAATTTGATTTCATCAAGTGCAGGTCATGCCTACTCAGCCTTGTGGACTTCTTTGCGAAGGTCACCAAGGCAACGGATGAGGTTAAAATAGTTAATACTGCCTATCTTGAGCTGGCCAAAGCATTTGACACAATCTCCCACTCAGGCATTGTTGACAAACTTAAAAGGTTGCTACAGATCCTTATGTTACCCAGTGGATAGCCAGCTGACTCACAGACAGGCCCCAGGAAGTTAGAAGTGGGGAGTCCACCTCTACAAAGAGGTCAGTCACAAGAAGACTGTCTCAAGGATTGGCCCCGGGACTGTTCATTTTTGCCATTTACTTCTCCGAAGTCAAGGCCAATGTCAATGACCTCTGGCTGACTAAATTTGGAGATGATTGCAAATTAGGAGCTGTCATTGAATTGCCTACCAATGTTCTCCAGGTAGGACTTGCACAGACAAACAACCGGTGCCAGAGTTATGGACTAAAACTAAATGTCAAGAAATGCGCAACAGTATCCTTTGAGAAGTCATTCACCCCTGGTAACTATCATACTGGCCACACACATCTAACAGTTAGTCCAGTAGTCATGGACTCGGGGATACACATAGTAATCTAGACTTTGACCATCATGTGTCTACAGTAGTTAGGAAATCATTCTATGTTGTGCAAATTATAAACAAAGATATGGCATCTAAGTCCAAGGAAGTCATCATTCCTCAGTAATCACCATTCATCAGACCTGTCATTGAGTACAATGCCCCCATTCTTATGTACATAACCAGGCATATCCAACAACTGGAACATCCACAGAGGTTCCTCACTAAAACAATACAGGCATAAGTAAAATGTCATATGCAGACCACCTTAAGGCCCTAGCCCTGCATTCTGTCTCCTACAAGCTTTTGAAGGGGGATCTATGCCTGGCATACAGGGCAATGTCAGACACCACTCTGATGGATCTCCTGCATATCCAAAAAATAACAGCATGAGAATTGCTCATTCTAAAAAAATAAACTTTGCCTGTGATATAAATAGGACCTGCTGGAGAGACAGGTATGTATCCCAGAGACTAACCATTCTCTGGAACAGGCTTCCCATCCATGTTAACAGAGTTCCTCCTTAACCCAATTCAAGTGTAACTTAGACAACTGGATGGGGAACCAGAAATTCATCCTTTGTTTTGCTCCAATGTCTCCAATAGTCACAGGCAGCCTGTAAATGGTTCATCTCCCAGGAACCTGGTATTAAGGGTTTCATCTCCTAAGCCCCTACTTATACTTATCAAAGGTACCAGAACTTATCAGAGATTTGGGATGCATGGCAAGACTTAAAAATGTCCTTGTCGTCATTACCCTAATAAACACTTATGAACCTATGATCTGCTTTATAGAGTTGTGTGGCAAAATATCGACACTATAGATAAAGTGGATAATAAAACATATTAAAATTAAAAGTGGGAGCTGGCATTCAACTTTCCAGAATTTGACATTTTACAGCCATCAATATTCTGGTTTAATTTTAGGGGAAACCCTATAGTACAGCATTTGAAGTACCTTTTACATTATTCCAATAATGATCTATTCAGCCATTTTCCAATGAGGTTATTATGTTTGTGAGTTATATAAACACTGTAGAAATGCCATCCCTCCATGAAAAAAAGTGTGACTTTTTTGTGAAATAGCTCATGGAAGGAGATTGAAAAGGTACAGAAACTGTGTGTAGGCCATATCTTGGAATGCATTTATGACATTTAGCTTTAAAACACTTATTGTCCTCAGATAAACTGTGGAGCTCCATTCGCTTCACAGTTTCTCCAGTACATTTGTGAAGAGAATAACCAAATGTCCACGCAATGCAACAATATTTTTAAACATATTTCTTCCTCATTATCATCACCTGGAAGATCTGCTTTATACTGGTATTTATTCATGCCACAGTTTAGTACATAGTACCACACCAGTCCTTTTCTCCAATATAGTCTTACTTTATAGTTTTATATTTTACTTGCTATTCAGAAGGGCTTTCCAAACGCACTCTACTAAATTCTTAAGGCAGTTCAGTCTTAGAACACTTTTCTTAGTCACCTATTTATGGAATCTGAAATGCTACTAATGAAATGCAATAAGAATATGCAGTAGGAGTCCTTGGCATTCTTGATTACTGGCAGCTTCAGACACAAGCTGTCAGCTTTCCACATAATCTGTCACAGAGGAAATGGGTAATAAAGTAATTATATAAGCATTTATCTGAGAGGTCTCCAAAATATTCTTAGAACACTTACATACCTAATTCAAGTCTCAAAACTGAGCTATGGCCATTCAAGTCGAATTTCACAAGTTTGCCAGAGAACTTTATGGCTAGGTGACTTACTGCCATATAAGGAAACAAGCAAGAGTCTGGGAAAACAAACCCTCTACTATAAGAAGGAGCTCATAAATAGCCTTTATCATCTGCGCTAATAGACAGGCTTATTTTCATTTTATAAGTACACCAGAAGTCAATCATGTTCAACTTTAACCTCAAGATCAGAATCTAACATATAAAATAATGAGTATTGTAACTACCGAGTTCAAGGTCAATATGGAGTTTGAGCGAAACGCTATAAAGAGACCACTTGGCACTTGGATGGTGCGTTACACCTTCGACGTGTAAACATAGACAGGATGAGTGGCACAGTGTCAGTAACACATTATTCTCCTGTTCCCAAACAATTTGCTGAAGAACTGGGGGCGCAGCAGTGCTTACTTAAAAAAACAATCTCAAATAACATTTGCCAAGTATCAGCAAATGGTGTTTCTAAAGGATAGACATCTATTTTGAGGCATAATGAGACAGCATTTCAAATTACTTTCCATGGGGTTCAGAAGTTTCCTCATTTACATAGAGACACTTTTTAGTAATATATAATCCAACATACTTAAGATCATAATATCATGATGTAAGTCTGAATGACTGTCAGAGCAAAACAGAGACATAACAATAAACTGTCATTAAAATGTTTTGTCAGAATTCGGTATATATCCAGATCGTCCTGCATTAGCATGGCTCACACCAATGGAAACATGATAGGTTAAGGCAAATATTGCATCGGTGTTTTTATTTTTATTTTAGCTGAACCTTATCTTCCTGCCTTGGTTTTAAGATGAATATTTTTTCTTCTCTCTTTATGAGCAAAATGTATCCTATTAACCTGCAGAATCCTACAAAAAAGTGTGATTCAGTAAACAATAACAACAGGAAAGTGGAAAGGCGATATCATTTCATTTCACCTCACTTTATAGTCAATTGTTTGGCAGTCCTGTGATGTCCTTATAATAGCCAGATATGCTATCACAAAATTTCAATAATATTTTTTCAGTGTCAGGAGGAAATGTGAATCTCTCATATTTTCTCTGTAGATCAACCTGTACAATATGATGAAAGCATTTTGATTACCCAGAGTGGCACAGGCACTTTTCAGTCTCAGTAGGAAACGTGAATCTCTCATGTTCTCTCTTTCTAGATAGATCAGTGCAATATGATGACAGCATTTTGAGTACCGACAGTGTCACAAGCACTGGACTAGCACTCTTTTGTTGAGTAAGGGATGCCTAAAAGAATGTTTACCAAGTATCTCAGGTGTTTGTTCATGAAATTCTGTCTTAACTAAACCATCCATAAATGCATGTGATACTCTGTTGTAATTAAGATTCAGTTTCAGGTCTGCAGAATATGAATAAGGTAAGTGTTGCCATGCCTGGGGCTAGGGAGTGGTGCTATTATCATTAGTCATTAGGTGTGTTGGCCACCCACAGGTGGCCGATGCAGTTCCCCCATCACTATCAGCTGAATCACCAAGCACATCTGTGCCCCATCCTGACACAGTTACCTCCATATCTTCTGTCTTATTTAGACCACCTGCTTCAGGTTGCCCTGCACTGGTAGCAGTGTTAGATGATGTCACAATTTTGTCACCCATCTGCAACTGGCAGAGCTTGTTTGGGATATCATCAACAGAAGGCTGGTTGTCTGCATTGGTCAAATGCAGACTATTCTCTAGCGACTTGTTGTATCATGTCCCTGCACAGCACTGATCCAGCTTCTGATCCTGGATTCAACGGTGACACTACCAAGGGTGACATGTAATCTCCCACTGGATCTCAGCTGCCAGAGACTGCGTCTGCAAAACACCCAATCATATTCCCCAGACTGGTAGCCCTGCCCTTTTTTACTCATGCCTATCTCTGTTGGTTTTACAGTCCTTTCCTGTCTAATTGCTCCTTTACTGTGCATTCCCGGGGTGAATTTCCTATCTCCCATCCAATCATCAAGATTTTTCTTGAACAGTGCTAATGAGGAGCTTTGTTTGATATAGATAGGTAGTTTGTTCCAGAGTATAGGAAGTCTCTGGGACAGGAATCTATCCCTCCAGCATGTTCTGTTTATTGTGGTGACGAGGTTTAGGTCCCTAGAGCGTGTAGCTCGTAGGGATTGGGATTTCTTTAAGTGGAGCATGTCTAAAAGCTCTGGGTTTGACATAGCTTTGTGTGTTAGGCAGAGATCGCCTCTGAGTAGGCGATATGCAATGGAGTAAAGCTGTAGTTTTCTGAGACGGTCTGCGTAGGGCATCTCTTTCAGGTCAGTAATCCTCTTTGTGAGGTATTTCTGTGGCCTTTCCAGTTGTTGTAGATGTCTTGTGAGGTACATACCAAAAGAGGCATTGTACTCTATAATGGGTCTAATGAGTGACGAGTAGAGGGGAACAATGACCTCTTTTTTCCTGGATGAGAAACCTTTTGTGATGAGATGTGCCACATAGAAGGATTTCCTGACCACTGTGGCGATGTGATTATCAAAGGAGAGACTACTGTCCACCTGTGTCCCAAGGTCTCTTATCACACTTTCAGTGTTAAGTAGACTACCACCTATGTGGTAGTTCATGGGTACTGAGTTTTTACCAAAAGGAATGACAATGCACTTTTTGACATTGAGCTTGAGGCCATGGCTTTGACACCAGACATCTGTCTCAGCAAGGCCCTTTTGTAGGATGTCCACATCTTTTGGAGTTTTGATTATGGCTCCTAGTTTGCAGTCATCTGCGAACTTCATTAGCCAAAGACCTTCTGTGTTGGCCTGTACTTCAGAGAAGTAGATACCAAACAGGAGAGGACCCAGGACTGGACCCTGTGGTACTCCACTTGTCACTGGTCTGAAGCTGGATTTGGAATCTGCTACTTTCACAGTGTGGGTTCTGTCAGTGAGCCAGTTGGCAACCCATCTTGTGACATAAGGATTTATACCTAGTTTAGTGAGTTTATCTATAATTCCAGAGCGGGGGATGGTGTCAAAAGCCTTGGCGAGATCTAGCTAGGCTGTGTGAACCACCTTACCCTCATCTACGGCTTTGATGACTGCTTCAAAGAAGTCTATCAGGTTTAGGGGACATGATCTGCCTTTTACAAACCCGAACTGGGTAGGGTCCAGAGTTTGGAGATTACCATTGCATATGAGGTAGTCGGCAAGTGGAGAGTAATGCAATAATCTGTTGCATTCACAATGTCATGCATAATGTTTATGGATGACAGGCAACATATTTTATGTATCTTGATCCATTTTTCACTTCCCTGCCTGTTTGTGTGATCATATGTGTTACTCTGTAAAACAGCTGCCTGAACAGTGCACCATTTTATTGACCTCTCACTTTTGTAATTTTTGCAGTTCGGTTGCAGAATAAGCTGATATTCAGCATGTCATATGCTTGTGAACATATCACTAATGCATAACATCTGTATAAATCTGTGTAAAATTTCGGCAACTATATCAGATGAGTGCATTAGGAATGTCAAAGTAAATGCCAGATCTGCTTACATGTGAGATTATATGACAGATAAATATGAATCAGTTCTTGATGCTGCTTATCAGCTCCTTCCTTTGAGATTTGCTTTCAGTGCATACTTTCTGTGTATATCTATATGTCCTTCCAATGTACACATGAGGTTCTTGTTGGTATTTTGATAGCTTCTCATAACCCAAAAACCTGCTGAATATGGCTCACTGCCCTGAAATGCTGCCCGTCAGTCACACTGTGAGCTTGTCTCCTTGTTAATAAGCATTTGGCTGGGTATGACTAATATAATTAAAAAGTGAAATAAGTAAGTCTGTAAGTCAGTAAAGACTGAGGACATGATCCCTCACTTAAAAGCTTTAAGTTACCTTTACTTACACAGGAATGCAGTAAGCTGGTAGTAAAAACAGTATGTATGTATGTTCCCCCTTAATTCCACACAGAGTAGAAGTACTGTTTCAGCCTCTGATATGAATACAACCAAATCATAACAATTAAAAAAACATTAGAGTTAGTGTTCCCATCTTTAAATGATTTAGCAGCTGATATATATTTTTGTCCCTTGCAGTCACGGTTCTTTTGAAGCAGCATTTAATGTGTACCCTTATGGAATATGCCATATTTTATTATTTGTCATGTTCACTCATATACTTCTATTACATCATAGGTTCATAGATTCATAGGTATATATTAGGCTAATGGCCTTGGAGCCTTTACAAGCCTAGCCCAAAAAATAAATGCCCAGGCACTATGCCACCAGGTGTTAGTTCACAGTGCCCCTATCCAGTAGTACAACTGGAATGATCCCTGGAGTGAACTTTCTGTTACCCATCCATTCTTCAAGATTTCTCTTGAAGAGGGCCAGTGAGGTGCTCTGCTTGACATGAATGGGAAGCTTATTCCAGAGTATGGGCAGTCTTTGGGAGATGAACCTATCCCTCCAGCATATTCTGTTAATTGTGGTAATGAGGTTGTGATCTCTGGACCGTGTGGTATGGGAGGATTGGGATTTCTTTTTAGGTGTAGCATTTCAAGTAGGGCTGGGTCAGACATGGCTTTGTAAGTCAAGCAGAGATCACCTCTAAGTAGACGATAAGAGACTGAGAGCAGCTGAAGTTTCTTGAGTCTGTCCATGTAGGACATGTGTTTAAGGCCTAGGATTCTTTTTGTGAGGTACTTTTGTGGCCTCTCCAGCTGTTGTAGGTGTCTGGTCAGGTACATGCCAAACAGGGCATTATATTCGATGATTGATCTAATGAGGGATGAGTAGAGAGGGTGATGACCTCTTTCTTCCTGGATGCAAAACCTTTGGTTATAAGATGTGCCACATAGAAGGACTTTCTGACCACAGTGGCAATGTGGTGGTTGAAGGTGAGGTGGCTGTCGACCTGGGTGCCCAGATCTCTTATGGCCCCTTCAGTGTTCAGTGGGCTCCCATCAATGTAATAATTTGTGGGAAGTGAGTTTCTTCCAAAGGGGATGATAATGCATTTTTTTGGCATTAAGCTTCAGACCATGGTTCCGACACAGTCATTGGTCTCAGAGAGGCCCTTTTGTAGGATGTCTGCATCACTTGAGGAGTGGATAATGACTCCTAGCTTGCAATCATGAGTGAACCTGATCAGCCAGAGTCCTTGTGTGTTGGCCTGGACTTCTGAGAAGTAGATGCCAAACAGGAGAGGGCCCAGGACCGAGCCCTGTGGGACTCCATTCATGACTGATCGACAGTCTGACATGGAATCTGCAACTTTCACTCTGTGGGTCCTGTCTGAGAGCCAATTTGCAACCCACTTAGTGATGTAAGGATCAATGCCTAGTTTAGTTAGTTTATGAATAATATCTGAGTGGGGAATGGCATCTAAGGCCTTGGCCAGGTTGAGGTAGGCTGTATGCACTGCCTTACCCTCATCCACAGCTTTGATGACTGCCTCGAACTAGTCAACCAGGTTCAGCAGGCAGGATCTCCACTTGACAAAGCCAAACTGTGTGGTGTCAAGAGTTTGGAGATTGCCTATATCTTTGTTAAGCAGGTCCATGATGATGAGCTCCATAGCTTTGCATACCAGGCTTGTCAGGCTAATGGGGCAATAGTTCCCATGGTCTGTAGTTGCTCCCCCTTTATGGAGTGGGATGACTGTAGCAGTGCACCATTTGTTAGGGACATAGCATGAGGTAAGGCTGTGACTGAACAGGGCACACAGATGTGGTGCCAGTTTGTTTTGTAGTTCATATAGGACAAAGCCAGGGATATTATCAGGTCCCATGGATGCTGTATTCTTGGCTTTGGACAATGCAGCTTTTACCTGTGCTGCAGAAATGGTGGGTACCAGGCTTTCATCTGGTATTGTGATAGGGCCATTGGGGGGTGAAGAGAGAGGTAAAGTTGGCACTGAATCTGTTGGCCAGTATGTTGGCTGTATCTGTTGGCTCAGTGTAGTAGGTACCATTGTGCAATAATTCAGAGCAAATTTGGGTATCGCCTTTCAGTTTTTTGATATAGCTATAGAAGGCTTTGTGGAGGTTTTTGGTGTCCGTCGCAATTTTGCCTTCATAGCTGGCTTTAGAGGATTTGAAAAGGGATTTCAGCTTTTTGTTGAGATTGATAAGGGAGGTTTTCCAGTCTTGTGACTTCATTTTTTTCTGCAACAGTTTCTTCCTTCTGAAATAGAGTTTATTGATGGCTGGGGACCACCAGATTGGCTTATTTTTTTGGAGGAGAGCATCTTAGTTCTATTTGGTATGGCAGGGTCCGTGCATTTGTGTACATGCTTGTACTGTGAATTGCTGTATGATTCAGCAGTCATGCAGCTATTTTCCATTGGCATGGGTGCTGAGAAGTTAGCCACCTCTGCTTTTAGGAGCTCAAAGTCAGCTTTAGAGAAGTTTTTTAGGGTGATCACCTTAGCTGGAGGTGTAGGTGAGATGGTGATTTCCATGGTGATCAGATTGTGGTCAGATTTAACCAGGGAGCAGCTGACTATAGGCGTGGAGCAATGGTCTCCCATGTTGGTCATTAACAGGTTAAGGATGTTGCTTCTTCTAGTGTGGGTCAGAATGAGCTGGTCCAGGGCATTGGAATTGATAAATTCCAGAAAGCGTTGGGCCTGTACATTGGTACTTGAATAGTTTTCCCAGTTGATGGAAGGATAGCTGAAGTCACCCAGTATGAGAGTATTGGGTTGGACCTTGATAGATTCCAGGGTGCTTAGGAGGTTGGCGTGTGAGTCTAGGGACATGTTTGGGGTTCTGTAGTAGGCTATGACTTGTATCAACATCTTACCTAGTGTTAGTTCTACTTGAATTATCTTATATGCATTATGCCAGGCTACCAGCTTAGAGGTGTGCGTATCCTTTAAGAATATGGAGACACCACCTCCTTTGGAGCTTTGGGCCACATTCTGGGGCCGAAAGGTATGGAATGAGTTGTAGCCTGGGAGTGCAGGGTTGCTTTCTGCCTATTTTAAACCAAGTCTCCGTTGCAGCACAGATGTCAGCACTCTCCATTTTGAGGAGATCTTCAAGCGAGTGCATCATGAGATTTAGACTTCTAGCATTGAGCAGCATGACCCTCACGTTGCATTTGTTTGTAGCTTTTATGGTGGAATTTTGGTCTTTGGACCACTGCCTAAAAAGGCACTAGAGGGTGTGGAAAGAGCCTTAGCCAGTACCCGGAATCACAGGGGTGACAGATGCAGGCCATCTCTGGCAAAGCATCGAGGTCTGTCGATCATGTCGTCCCAGGCAGACAGCTACTGGATCCCTTTAGAATGACACCAAAAACTTAGCCAATTGTTGAAGTCAATCATTTTCTGCTCATACTGTGGTACCATTCTAGAATACTGCTCAGAGATATGGTCATACCTGCCTGGGCCACATAATCTGAGAGTTCCATCACATCTCTTTTCATGCAGTCCAGGGAGGTATGTCTCAGGTCATTCACACCCACATGGACAATGCTGAGTCATATTTGTACTTGTTGTGGAGTGACCTGAGTGCATGAGTGATATGGCAGATCCTGGCACCTGGTAGACAACTGACTGTCACCTTCTCCTTGTTCAACCTAGTGAGTGGGACATCAGTGTGCCTCACAGTTGAGTCTCCTATGATTAGTACATTGGGCAAAATGTTTTGCCTTAAGGGCTTGGGTTGAGGGGTACACTGTGGTGGTGAGCTATGTGTTCTGGGGTTGGTGTTTAGTTGTGGTGGTTGAGTGCGTTTCTGTCTCAGGGGTCTCTGTTGTTTGGATACATTTTTATTGACAGCCTCCGTGAAGGCAGGTGGATGGTTTGTGTTTCTATGTGTGGGTTGTGATGGTTGGTGTTTTGGAGGGCTGTGTGTACCAGGTTAGGAGGAGAAAGCACAGGAAATTGCCCTACAATCATACCAGGAGGGGTGGTCATAACTAAGTACTGTTGCTGTTACTGCGTAGGAACAGCTAGTGCTGATAGCACCTGTGCTACAATAAATGCTACAAAAGCCTGTTAAAGTGCTAACCAATTACGCTAATTGAAGTGCAAGAAGTAAAAGAACAAGCTCGTTCTAAGGGGAAAATTGAAGAGCAGACTTTCTGGTACTGGTAATAGTTTACCTCAGCTGAATGCCGCTGCACAGTGTGCAAACATGGGCTTTTAATCCAGAAAGTTGAAAGGGATGGAAAAAAATGCCCAAACAGTCAATAAACTACAATTTCTGGACCAGAAACCACTCCTCTTGTGGTAGATAGGCTACCTAGTGCTTACCACTCCCACTGATAAGCTAGAAGGCTTCCCTCCAACACAGAAAGGTCTGGGGGGCTCAGAAACTTACAAAACAGTCCTGGATACAGCAAATCTGTATCTGGACAAGACTAGTTACAGGAAAGGTGGGAAGCAAGCTTAGAATTTTTTATTTTTTTTATTTTTTTGCAGAAAAGCAGTTAAAACAGTAGCAAAAACACTTTAAATGCAGTATAAGCTAGCACACTTGAGTGTGAAGCAATATTTTTTTAGTGGAGAGGGGGAACAGAGCAGATTAAGATACTATAGGGGATGTCCTTCCCAAGTGCTTTCTCTGTACAAAGCAGAGGAGATGGGACTGGTAGGAGTGTCTGAAATCAAAGTATGATCTCACTGTACTCAGAATCAGAAACAATTCCCTTGTTATAGAAATATCTCTGAATTACAATTGAAATAACTAAGCATTATTATTTATGTTTTATGACAACCTGTATGGAAATAATAATGTAGGCATATATCTCGCGGGATAAGAAAACATGACCATCACATGACACTGGATTAAACATTCAAGTGCAGTTGGTTGGCGGACTTAAGGATTCCATGAGGGATGCATTGTCAGAGATGCTGAGTGGGCCGACTGATGTGACAAGGGAGATGATTTTTCTGAGCAATGACACAGAATTGGAATGGCCTAGACATGGTAAGGCCTTGCTGTCTCTAAATATAGTGACTGCCAAAAAAAGCAGTCACTAGAAAATGGAAATCAAAAGCTAAACCAACTATATTAAAAGTACTGGATATAGAAACAGAGATAAAACAACTGGAATTTAGATCTTTAGAAATAGGTAGGAGCAAACTACATAGGAAAAAATGGGAATTCTGGGAACAATACATACAGGGGAGCAATGAGATTTACAAAAAGGCAAGTCTTAATTGAGTCATGTAATGTTTGAATCTGTGAGTGTGTATGGTTTGTAATGTAAAATTATTGCAACTAGGATTGTGTTGGAGTGGATTGTTTTCATTTATATAAATGCATGATTGCATATAGGTTCATAGGTTCATAGGTAGGTACTAGGCTATCTGCCTGAAGGCATTTATAAGCCTATCCAGAATGTGTTGGCTTTCACCGCCCACTTAGATTAGTCCGCTGTGCCTCTGTCCAGCAGAGCCACTGAAGTGATCCCCGCAGTAAACATTCTGTTTTCCATCCAGTCGTCAAGGTTTCTTTTGAAGAGTGTTAGCGAGGAGCTCTGCCTAATGTTGATTGGAATCTTGTTCCAAAGCATGGGAAGTCTCTGGGACAGGAATCTATCCCTCCAACACATTCTATTTATTGTTGTAGTAAGGTTTAGATCCCTAGAGCATGTGGCTTGAGGGGATAAGGTTTTCTTTAGGTGGAGCATGTCCATCAATTCTGGGTTGGACATGGCCTTGTATGTCAGGCAGAGATCACCTCTGAGTAGTCGGTATGCAACCGAGTACAGCTGGAGTTTCTTCAGTCGAGCTGCATAGGGCATCTGTTTGAGGCCAGTGATCCTCTTGGTGAGGTACTTCTGTGGTCTTTCAAGCTGTTGCAGGTGTCTTGTAAGGTCCATCCCAAATGAGGCGTTGTATTCTATGATGGGTCTGATGAGTGATGAGTAGAGGGGCACAATGACCTCTTTTGATCTGGATGCAAACCCTTTTGTGATTAGGTGGGCCACTTAGAAGGATTTTCTAACCACTTTGGCAATGTGATTATCAAAGGTGAGATTACTATCTACTTGGGTCCCCAGATCCCTTATTACGTCTTCCATACTTAGGGGACTACCACCTATGTGGTAGTTTGTGGGTACTTTGTTTTTTCCAAAGGGGATGACTATGCACTTTTTGGCATTTAGCTTGAGGCCATGATTTTGACATCAGGTATCTGTCTCAGTGAGACCCTTTTACAGGATGTCTGTGTCAGCTGGAGAGTCAATTATAGCCCCTAGTTTGCAGTCATCTGTGAATCTGGTCAGCCATAGTCCTCTTGTGCTTGCCTGTACCTCTGAGAAATATATGCCGAATAGAAGGGGTCCTAGGTCTGAACCCTGGGGAATGCCACTTGTAACCAATTTAGACTCAGACCTAGCTCCCGCAACTCTCACCATGTGGATTCTGTCGTGAGCCAGTTGGCAACCCATCTTGTGATGTAAGTGTTTATGTTCAGGCTGGTGAGCTTCTCTATAATACCAGAATGGGGAATGGTGTTGAAGGCCTTTGTGAGGTCTAGGTAGGCTGTGTGTACCACCTTTCCCTCATCTATTGCCTTGGCAACTGTCTCAAAGAAGTCCACCAAGTATAGGAGGCATGATCTGCCCTTAGCAAACTCGAACTGGGTAGGGTCCAGTGTTTGGAGGTTCCCAATGTCTCTGTTAATGAGTTCCATTATGATGCGCTCCATAACCTTGCAGACCAAGCTAGTCAGGTTTATAGGGCGATAGTTCCCGGGGACTGTTGTGGCTCCACCTTTGTGGAGTGGAATAACTGTTGCTGTTTGCCACTCTATGGGTATGTAGCCTGTGGAGAGGCTGAGTTTGAACAGGTGAGGGGTTAGTTCATCTTTGAGCTCATGTAGGATGCAGCGTAGGACACCATCCGGTCCCACTGATGCTGTGTTTTTGGCTTTGGAGAGGGCTGTTTTAACCTGAGTGTCTGTGACTTCAGGGACTCTACATTCTTCTGGTATGGTTATGGGCCCTTTTGGGGGTGAGAGGGGAGAGAAGTTTGCGCTGAACCTGACTGCCAGGATGTTGATGATATCGGTCGGTTTAGTGTATTTTGTGCCATTCTGCACTAACTCTGAGGAGATCTGAGCATTGCCACTTAGATTATTGACATAGCTAAAGAATGTCTTGTGGTTATCTTTGGAGTCCTTGGAAATTTTTCTTTTGAAGGTCACTTTGGATGATTTTATGAGGGATCGTAGTTTCTTGCTGATACTGATCAGGGATGTCTTCCCTTCTTGGGATTTTACTCTTTTCTGTACTAGTTTCTTCCTTCTACTGTATAGCTTGTTTATGGCAGGAGTTCACCAGACTGGTTTCCTTTTCTTGGATGAGTGAGTCTTGGTTTTACTTGGGATAGCATGATCCATGCATTCTTGTAGGTGCCCATAGAATGCATTAGTAAAGGATTTTGCAGCTTGGGCAGCATTATCCTTCAGCATGGGGGCTTTGAAACTTCCCACCTCGGTCTTAAGTAATGTGAAATTTGCTTTTGAAAAGTTTTTCACGGTGGTTTTCTTGTCCGCAGGTGGGGGCAGACTGTGGATATCCAAAGTAATTTGTTTATAGTCATATCTAACCAGCGAGGTGTTGAACTCCAGTGTGGAACACCGGTCGCCCATGTTGGTGATGACCAGGTCCAATATGTTGTCACCTTTGGTGGGAGTGTGACCAGTTGAACCAGGGCATTTGAGTTTATACATTGTAGGAAATGCTGGGCAAGGGAGTTAGTACTTGAGTAGTTCTCCCAGTTAATGTTTGGGTAATTGAAATCATTCAATATTAGGGCGTTTGGTTGGACCCTTATGTTTCCCAGTATTTCCAGAAACATGGAATGGGGGTCCTGGGACATGGTAGGTGATATGTACAAAACTACAATTTGAATTGCAGTTTTGCCCATTGTTAGTTGCACATGGATGATCTCTGAAGCATTGTGGGTATCCTTGATGAATATGGATACGCCCCTGCCTTTTGTATTTCGGTTTGGGTTCTGTGACTGAAATGTATGGTATGAGTTGTAGCCTGGTAGGGCTGGGGTGCTCTCTGGAGCCTTAAACCAGGTTTCTGTTATTGCACATATATCGATTTTCTCCATACTGAGGAGTGCCTTGAGTGCATGCATTTTGAGGTTTAGACTTTTGGCATTGAGTAGCATTCCCTCAGTTTTTGTTACTTGTGCTATTTATGGCGGTGAGTTTGTCTTTTGTAGTCTTTTGCATGTGCAGTAAGTGATGGTTTAATAAAGATGTGTCTTGTTAAAAAAAAGGCAGGAATTTTATAATTTATATAATTTTGCTTAGGTTATATAATACATAGCAATATATGTGAAGTATAATGTTTGTTAATGTTAATTTCTTAATACAGTTTGATTACTTTTGTATAAATGTAAAATTGTCTATGTCACATGATAGACGTGTGATAATGTGTGTTAAAAAATCATAAAATTAATGTTATTCTGACTTTAATCAATGAAGAAATGACAGAAATTCCTAAGACCAAAGAAAACTAGATATAAATATTGCCACAGAGAATAATGTTATTGAACAAGGTAATAGATAGAGAGAGATCAGGCAAATAATTCTATAAAATATCGCATTAAACAAACAAGGGCATTTTGTGAAAATGAGATCAGATAGGAAGGGAATCAAGTCCATTCTATTAAAATGAAAGGAAACAGATTCAACTGCATTAACATGTGTTGTATGCTTAAGTGCATTTAAAGGATAGCATTTATTTATAAATAAATATAACTGTGTCTAACCCACACATGACACCTTTATTATTTATTCATATCTTACTCATCTAATCTATATATCCCCCTTTCTTTCTCTTCTTCTCTCTGTCTTGTAATTCTGTATATTTTTTGTGGATTTTATATTCCAGATATACTCTTGGATTTAAAACATAATAATTGTATCAGCACTATGTCTCTTCCTGTCAAATTCTTTTGGGGTATCACATATTTTATACCAATTCTGTAATCTTATTTTGGCTTTTTCTTATTCATCTACCGTATGTAATGATGTTAACTGTTGCTAATATTCCCCATGTTTTGTCCCCTGTACAACTGTTCATTTTTGTTATGCTCATAACTTTTGCAAGATTTGTGAACTAATTAGAGCTTTTCTTCTCATGTCTCCACTGAAAATGGTTATCAAATGTCAAATAAATAAATAAAAAATAAACTATATGCAAACTGGTATTGTCTCATGAGTTGTTTAGTCATCCATTTCAACCTCTAAGTGAAAGAAGTCTGAACAAAGTGGGGACAAAGTTCCAAAATTACGGACATATTTTTAATATTGCTCTTATAAACTTAGAACATTGCTAGAGTAACAGGGTTTCTCTTATCATACATTTTCTGAAGGATTTGAAGTCTGAAACTGAAATGTATGTCATTATTTAGTGACTTCATTCCTCAGATCATCCCAGTGATTTTCCAGAAAACCACACATTTTATGAGGAACAGATCAAAAACATGAGCCCAAAATCTGGACTTTCTGTGAAAATCTGGGCAGTTGAGAGGTACTGGTGTAGTGTTAGTTGTTAATGAACTTGTGAATATTCTCATTCCTTTTTAACAGAGCCAACATTTACCTTTTTTTCAGCAAATGTTTTAAGCAGGCATTTCATAACTATGTATTGTTTTCTAACATAATCAGTAGCTAATACTGAAGAACTGCCAAAGTGATTCAGAAATGCAAAATTTGTGGCCACACCATCCTGTCATATCAGTGGCCTACAAAGTTTAACCATTCTTGGTTCTTATTTGTGAGGTAATCTGTTAAAAATAAGAGCTGCCACGCATTGCATGCTGTCAATAAAACACTTGCCTGTGATCCTGCTAGCTTCTCACTTGGTTTAATATGCCTCTGAATTTCACATTCCACTGGCTGTATCACTTTTATTCCATCTTCATAGAAAACATAGAACATGTTGCCGATTCCCAAGCCTTTGAAATAAAGATATCATACACAATTAATAAAGACATGCACGCATTAATTTTTCATAATGCAATAATAAGAAAAATACTATTTTTGTAAGTCGCATGGTTTAACAACATTAAGTCCAACTGAAATCGCAGACGATTTTATTTACATTTGTTTATTTTGCAATTAAGTTGACTGCACCAAATGGTTATTTTTTTCAGTTAACCTCTTACAGTATGAAACAAGGAGTTAACAAGACTCACAAGCTTTATGCAGTGAGCAAACAGGCGGCCACAGTAACACAAGCATTTTTTCTGGATCCCAACTGAAATCTCAAGACTCACACTGCTGAGTCCTGAGAGGCCAAAAAAGCAAAAAGACTGGAGAAAAATGAATACGGAATATTACTCTGCTCATTCATGCATCTCTCTATGTTTTTTTTTTTTTTTTGCAGGGAACATGTCTCCAATACCTCTTGAATGTACCATATAAAAGTACATAAGCTCAGATTTCCTTTTTTTCTTATGTTTTGTGATGAAAAATACCAGTCTCAGTCAGTCTGTCAATGGGTATTGTATTAATAATATTTCTTTACCTCTAAAGGGATCCTTTTACTCATATGCCACCTGCCAGTATTTCACTGCAGTGTTGCCTCATTCATATTTTCATATTGCTTTCTTTTGATGAAGATGGCAGTTTAATTAACTACGTACTATAGGAAATCAGAAAGAGTAACCATTTCAAGTCTCATGACTCACATTGCTAAGTCCCAAAACAGGAACCACAGATGGCTGAAACTCAGAACTCACATATACTAAATACAAAATCAGCATACTTCAGAGAAAAGGGAATATTGTTTTTAAAATGGCAGTCTCAACCATAGCATATGTAAAAACTGAGTTTGGCCAGTTGGGATCCACATAATGATGGGACATGAGAAAGGGCATCACTGCATCTCTCATTAAAAATAAATAAATAAATAAATTAATAAAACCAGACACAGCTATTGAAATTTCTTCATGTTGCTGCCTCATTGAAACTAGAAAACTGACTGAGAGCCCACCGCTACTAAACTCTGCCCAGTTGTCACTATCATCCGGTCTTTCTAATGATTATTGGCCACATTTTCATTATACCCCATTTGTAGGATGTTACCTTTGCTGACATAGGGGTTGTGGGAGAATCATGGTGGTTATATTGTACCATTGATGTCATAGGCCTGTAGATAAAGAAGATGCAGGTGAAATCTAGGAAGCAAAATGGGAGAATGTTACATATAGATATGGTGAGGCAGTCAGAGGTGTGGTGCCATTGTATATACCACCTCTCTTAGCAACTGTGATGCCATAAGATGAAAAATCCTCTTCTGTGTAGGCCCTGATGTTCCATCTCCCTCTCTTCCTTATACCTTACAGAGGTATATATTTACTTTTTTCATATAATGATAGGTAAACATAGGTATAGTGGTAATCAAAGATAGAAAATTGTCTGTTTCATAATATTGCATTTAATGGGTGGCCATGTGCTTTAGTACACAAGGTATATTACTTTGGATACGAAATTGTACAGTCAAGTCCCACCATCCCACCACCGTCATTTGAGAATGCAATAACTGATTTTGGAAGGTGAGAATTATTAAGTGCATCAAAAAAGAGGCACAAAAATCTAAGTAAGTCTACTTTAAGTTGTGCATGGGTAGGTATGTTATGGTAGTATTGCCTGTATGTTCCTAAATTATTAAAAAAAAACTATCAATGTTTTCATGTTCTGTTAGAACAGTAACAATCTTCACTTAACTGTCTGAAGAATTTTCCTAAGATCAGTATGATTAATTCATTAGGGGAAGACTGAGAAGGTAAATTTCAGAGTTGGTAAATCAATCATAACCTTCAGGTGGGAGGTGATTTTTAGTATTATACAATTTATTGCTTTCTTAATAAATCCCATTATGTAATGACATTCTTTTCTTTTTTTTTTTTCAAGTTCTACTTTTACAAGTGAGTGCAGAGACTATAAGATGTAAATTGTGAGTGAGT